>NC_053023.1:342877431-343096633 GCF_003073215.2 Triticum urartu
CATATGCCTTCAATGCAATTATGCCTCTAAGTCGTGCCTTGACACGTGGGAGATATAGTCGCATCGAAGGTGTTACAAGTTGGTAATCAGAGCCTTCCCCGACCTTAGGAGCCCCATTGCTTGATCGTTTTTAGTGGCCGAGTTGTGTCTAGAAAAATGTTTTGAGTCATTTAGGAATTATATATCGAAGAGTTTAGGAATTCTTTTTACTTCCCAGTCTCCTCATCACTCTGGTAAGGCATCCTAACGTAGAGTTTTGACTCTTCTCTTCTCAAATTTCACTAAAAAAAAATTTAGGATCACGCGGGTATCTTGGAATCGTTCCGATGGTTTTATGATGAGAACATTGTCTTGGTGCCTCCTGTCAGGGGTTTAGTGGAAGTGTCCCGGGGAGTTGAGCTCTGAGGTGTTGTCATCATAATTTTATCGTTGCAGTTCTGGAATACCTGAGTTTAGTACGCCGACATCGAAAATCTCATTTATGCAGTTCGTTGGTGAGATAACCTCGATGCCACCCAGTACTGGGGCGGGAGTTCGGGAGTATCGCCATAACTTGTATAACGTATGCTTTTCGAAGGTTGAGGTAGATGGTTTCTGAAGTTTTCTTGGTTATGTGTTGAAGGATGGATACAGCTGGATGTAGGATTTGCTAGATTTGGGTGAGATATTATGCTTCCCCTGTATCCCCAACACCAGATTGCATAACCGGAAAGGTTCGGGAGTTTCATAGGTGGGAATTCTAGTATCTCTAGTTCTTCTTCCACGGATATTGGTTTGAGATTTGGATTTCTTACCGATTATTCGTTCTTGATCCGTACCTTGTTGATTTATTTCTCTACCTTAATTCTACGTGGCTTCTCAATTTTGGATATGTGACCATTTCAAGAGGAATGCATTCGTTCATTTTGTTCGGATGTGAAGACTATATGTTGCAATTTTCATTCTGTTGGATTCAGCTTCAATACTTGTCTATCAATGTGCTAATGGTGGTCAACCTCTTCAGGATGGCTCCTCCAACGCGCACGACTCCGAATCCTGATCCGCCACCACCTCCCCCTCCTCCGGAGGCATGGCAAGCTGTGATGGCCGCAACCAATGCAAACACATAGTTGATCATGCAAATTCTTCAAGAGCGCAATCAAGGCAACCAAGGGAATCAAGGCAACTATCAGAATCACTCTGCTACACTCAACCAGTTCCTTGCTAATGGGCCAAAGACTTTCAGCAATTGTGTTGAGGCAACCGATGCTGACGATTGGCTAGTGGATCTGTGCAAGCATTTCGAGTGCAGTAACGTCAGGCCTGAGGAATTTGTCAAGTTCGCTTCCTTCCAACTCAAAGATCAAGCTGCAGAATGGTTCCAGCAGTACAAGGACTCCAGAGGTGGACGTGTTATCACTTGGGATGAATTCCGTCAAGATTTCTGAGCTCATCATATTCCTCAGAGCGTGGTTGAAAGCAAGCGTGAGGAATTCCGCAACCTGAAGCAAGGCTCTTTGTCTGTCTATGACTACAACAAGTTGTTCCAGAAGCTCGCCCGCTTTGCCAAGCAGGACGTCCCTGATGAGAAGAGCATGATATACCAGTTCAGGGGTGGTCTCAGAGAAGAAATCCAGCTAGCTCTTGTTCTCTTTGAGCCCTTGAGATACGATGAGTTCTACAACATGGCATTGAAGCAAGAGGCTGCTCAATTGAGGTGTGATGCTTCCAAGAAGCGAGTCAGAGATGTTACTCCTTCTTCCTCTACTCAAGTGGCCAAGCAGCAGAAGTTTTGGCTTCCTCCTCCGTTCCGTCAGCCGTATCAGCAGAAGAGCAAAGGTGGCAGTGGATCTTCCCACCCCCCCAACCCTGGCTTTCAGAACAAGACTTCGTCTCAAGCTCCAAGATCGAGTGCTCCGTATCACCGTCCGCTTTCAGAGGTCACGAGCAACAAGTGCCAACAGAAGGGTCACTATGCCAACAAGTGTTTCAACCAGAGGCGTCTTCCTCCTCCTCCTCCTGTCAGATCGGCAAGTACAGCTGTGGTCAAGCATAACCCCAAGTCCGCCAAGGTCAACTTGCTGAATGCAGCTCAGGCAGAGGACTCACCAGATGTGATCATGGGTAACCTTCTTGTTAATGACATTCCCGCAAGAGTTCTTTTTTACACGGGTGCATCTTTATCATTTTTATCGAAGCCTTTTGCATCTATGCATGATGTGCATACTATTGATTTGCCTAAGCCGATAGCGGTTTCTTCTCCGGGTTTGTTCATGAACACCAAAATGATGGCTCCGGATGTTACTATCACATTGGGCGACTACAAGTTTCTTTCTTCTCCTATGGTTCTTGGTAACTCAGATATTGATCTTATTCTCGGAAGTGGACACGGTGTTGGAGTAATGTTTGTGCAGGTTGCTCTCTAGTTTCTCGCTCGCGCTTTGCCTCCTCTTCTCGCTCTCTTTTGCGAATAAGTTAGCCACCATACTTGCTAGTCGCTTGCTGCAGCTCCACATATTTACCTTTCCTTGCCTGTAAGCTTAAATAGTCTTGATCGTGAGGGTGCGAGATTGCTGAGTCCCTGTGGCTCACAAATTACTATTACACCAGATGCAGGGCCTAATGATTCCGCTCCAGGAGACGCGCTTGAGCTCAAGTGGGAGTTCGACGAGGACTCTCAACGTTACTATGTTTCCTTTCCTGATGATCAGTAGTGGTGCCTAGTTGGGGGTGAACGGGGCCGTTGTCGCATGTTGGGTTCTCTTTTATTTTGGCGCCGTAGTCGGGCCATGAGTGTTTGGATGATGTAATGTTATTTATGTACGTACTTGATTGACGTGGAGAGTGTAAGCCAACTATGGTATCCTCCCTTTTATTATCTTATTACATGGGATGTTGTGAAGATTGCCTAACTTGCGACATATGCCTTCAATGCGATTATGCCTCTAAGTCGTGCCTCGACATGTGGGAGATATAGTCGCATCGAGTGTGTTATAGTAACACCAGGAGCCATACATACATAGCATACTTGAGATAGAAAGTTCATACATTTTGCATCTTATAGGTTGTGCACAAGTCTCGTATTCGCCTATGGAGCAATTGTGCTAGCGTCTCTCTTGAGTTGTGCAACACGAGCATTTTCCGTGGATTCCACATTTTGTGCTCATCCTTGGTTGCACGACCCCATTTATCTATCCATGTATGTGTTTCCGTGTGCCATTCATTGCTATTGGTCTACTTGTTTCACTTGCGAATTTGTGAATCTCTTTCAACATTATTGACTCTTGCTAATATTTTACATCAAATTTGTGTGCCACTATCCTCCCTGAGCTCCACCATAAGCCTTATTTGTGTAGGTGTGAGAAACCGACAAGAATTGGTACCAATTGTGCTATTTCCTTGTTCCACATTGGAGTGATCATTGATCCACCTTCAACTTCGGCCAAGGTGCATTTGGTATTCGTCCTTCTCTTTCTCCCACTCATATTGGCTCGGGTCTTATGATGGATGGGCAAGGCATTTCATCGTCGGTCTACAACAACAACGACAAGTTCGATGCCACAAACAACTCCAAGATGCAAGCTCAAATGGAGAAGATCAAAGGCCTCATCAAGTCCTACAAGCGGTCTTCCTCATCTTCGAGAAGACGCTCAAGAGCACATGCCTCCAAGCTACGATCTCCGGCAAGATCACATCGGTATCGACACCATCACCAACAAGGACGTGAAGGTCAAGAGCTCAACACCAAGAACCGCTCAACGACTTCACCATCTCCCTTGGCATCTTCGCCAAGCAACTTCAAGGCAGCATCGCCTATGTACATACGGCATCTTCGCCCACAAGCACCGCAAGAGAAGCTCTCCAAGCTCAAGTCCGCGACTTCCACGAGCTACTACGACCTCGACATCGACCACGTGATTCCTTTATATGGGACTCAAGAACCCGAGGAGTATCTCGAGTGGGAGCGTTTGATGGACGACTACCTCAAGCTACATCAAGTCCCTCCCAAAGATCAAGTGAAGTGTGCCACAAGGAACTTCCATGACTACGCGTCCACATGGTGGCTTCACACACCTTCGGAGAGCTACGACATGAGTTGGCCCAAGAAGAAGAGTGCTTTGCGGTGAGAGTTTCTGCCTCGAACCTACGCAGAACAACTTCAACGCCAATTGGAGAACACCATCCAAGGATCCAAGTCCATCGACGAGTATCTCAAGGAGATGAAGATTGCCTTGCGATGAGCCAGCGTGGACGACCCCATTTCGATGAAGTTCCACTTCATGATGGGATTGCACAATGACATCTCCAAGATGATCTTCCTCGAGAACTACAAGTCCCTCGACGACAACTACATTGGTGCTCTCATGGCGGAACAAGAACTCATGAAGGCCAAAGCTTCTCCACCCCAAGCTCACTTCGCGATGACCAAGCTCCATGAGAATGAGCACGAGGCTAGTACCACCACGATGTCCAAGCCTGACGAGATCCAAGATGATGCTCCCAAGTTCGACTTCACCGCCATCCCTCTTTGTGGCATTGATGATGCCGAGTCCTCCATGACTCTTTTTCAAGACAGTGCGGCGACGAGTACGACTACGGAGACCCTCAAGGACCAAGCTTTGGAGGCGAGCGACAAGGTGGCGAGCGACAAGGTGGCGAGCAAGGATGATGCTTCCATCTTAGGAGGCGAGAGTGATGATGTGACATCTTCGACCTTCATCCATGGCGACGGTGATAAGATGGTTGAGCATGGGATTTTCCCTTCGACCACGGCGACGTATGATGACTTGAGTGACTTTTGCCACCATATTGAGAGTGAGAGTGACTTCACCACTAGCCCCATATATGATGTGTTACCCCAATTCCCATGTGAGGAGAGCCACAACCCCCACCACTTGAGTGAGACGAGTGACTCCACCATACGAGGGATTGAGTGCACCTATTTGAGGGAGTGAGTGAAGACATAGAGAGAGTGAGAGAGTTGATAGGTCATGTGAGGCCACTTTCAACACTAACAACTTGACCTCTACCTCTATTGTGTCTTCTCATTTGGTGCTAGGTCCCATATATGATGACGCGACGATTCGCGACGACTACGTCCTACCTTTGGACAAGACGATGGCCATTGTGGAATATGATGCATCCCCCACATGGTTCCATCAAGATGATGATCTTGACCACCATTTGGTCTTACCCACCTCACCTACACCACTAGAGTGGAATGACAAAGGTAACATAGGTGAAGGTGATGCTCTAGTCCCACTAGTGGACATTCTTGACATTGATTGATTGCATGATGTTGATCAACCTATTACCATGCTTCATGCTAGTGCGACTTCCCCATGCGATGATTTACCCATTTATGATGAGTATGATGATTGCCATGTGGAGTCTATTAGTTGTGATGCCATGTTACATAGGATTTCTTGTGATAATTCTATCGGTCACATCATGTTTGCCAATCTGTTTGACTTGTCATATGCAATGCATGAGATCGACCACATGTCATATTTGCAATCTCTTCATAGTGACTATGCATTTGCCATTCAAATTAACCCAATTTGCACTTATGGCATAGATGACAAGCCCATGGTTATTGGCATTTGTTTCTCTTGTTTTGATATTGATATGCTCCCTTTGCATCATTTATCTCATATGCCATGCGATGACCACCTAGCTTCGGATATGCATTGTTTTGGGTGTTTCCCATTTTCTCCATATGATGTTTCCAATATTGCTCATGAGGAGACCCCCATAGTTTCCTCATACATTTTAGGAGATTGTGATCACTCCCATCCATTGCATGATCCTCATACTTATGGGCACAATATGCTCCCCATGAATAAACATGATATTGATGTGCCATATATTTGTATGCTCAATTTGCATCCCCATCATGTTATACACAATAACTATTCTTTCATGATGGATGACATGTTCTTATACCATGCATCAAATTTCTTTGAGCAACACTTGTCTTGTGCTAACTTTCACGTGCACATACACATCATGATGGATGATGTGTACATTTACCACACATAGAATTTCTTTCATTTGTGTCTCTTTTGTGTAGGTACCCATGAATTCTTGTCAACCTCGCAATCACACGAGTTGACAAAACAAGCTCTAGAGAGCAACGATGACTTGGGATCCCATGGATTGTCTTTCCCACCGCTCTTTTCATGCACAGACTTCGCGCATTTCTTCTACACGACCCTCACTTGGCTATGGGTTATAGTCCAGTACATATTCTATGCCCATATTTCCATGTTCACTTTGCATGATATGCTCATTAATATGCTTTTGCCATGCATTCGTGACCCATGCTTTGCATTACACATGATGATTGATTCCCATACTTGTATGTGTATTTGCAATCTTGGTGGAGACATTGCTTGTTATTGCCATGTTTGCTTTGTTCCCCATGCCTATGATGATACTATGATCTTGCTTTGTGTTTGTGCTTGCGATATGTCATGTACATTGCCTATGACTATTATTTGCTCACATGACATGATTGCCATGCTTTCCTCTAGTGTGTTGCATCTTTGCACTGCTAGCTTGCACGACTTGATTCCTATGATTTCTTGCCTTGTTGCATCACCAATGATTCATACTTGCTCACTTCATGCGGTTGATGACAACCATTTACATGCTTGTCCCCACAATATCTTTGCTTGTGCTCAATTTATGTGCTTATATGGCATGTCACAATCCTTTGTCACACCATATGCTTTGTATGATGACGACACTTGTTTGGTGAATCACCTCTTGAATGCTTGTTTTTGCACTAACGCTAACCACATTCATTTTTCCAAGTGTTTGTTGTCCTTTGTCATTTTGAAGGAATCCCAAGATGATGCGACATTGGAGAGTGCCCACTTCAAGCTTGAAGATGACGACTACTTGGTGAACGTCCACTCCTACACGGCGAAGCCATCTCTTTCCCATGGTGATTTGGTTTTCGATCCGAGGTCGGATCTTTCCCAAGGGAGGGGAGATGATGTGGAGCATCCTACGGACATCACCATGTGAAGAGTCCGTTTGGCAAGTGACACGTGCGACCTCTACTTCACATACACAAAGGTGAATCATCTCCTTCACACGTGCTCACTTGACCCCTTCGAGGATGGTATACTACATGACACTCCACTCGTGTGCATGCATAGGTATTGTAGGAACACTACAGACGATAAGGAGGAGTGCAAGCGCCAAGGAACAACTAAACCATCCGCGAGGGAAGCCTGGAAACGAAGATGCAAGAAGAAGAGATGTCGAAGAAGCTACAGCCACCGGACGACCGGTCGGGTCCGGACGTCCGGTGCCTGAAGATCCTCTGGATGGCGGGCCACCTCCGGAAATCCGGCACTCCAGCGTCCGAGCCATATCGTGCGGACGTCCGACGTCTTCCGGACGTCCGGCCGCCGGTGAGTCTCCGGACGTCCGACGCCCACCGGACGTCCGACCCCTTGCTGTGTCTAGTTAAGGCCTGAGGCCCATTGAGGGAGTCCTGGATTAGGGGGTCTCCGGACAGCCGGACTATTGGACTATGAAGATACAAGATTGAAGACTTTGTTCCGTGTCCGGATGGGACTCTACTTGGCGTGGATGGCAAGCTAGGCAATACAGATATGGATATCTCCTCCTTTGTTACCGACCTTGTGTAACCCTAGCCTCCTCCGGTGTCTATATAAACCAAAGGGTTTTAGTCCGTAGGACAACATACAATCATACCATAGGCTAGCTTCTAGGGTTTAGCCTCTCTGATCTCGTGGTAGATCTACTCTTGTAATACTCATATCATCAAGAACAATCAAGAAGGACGTAGGGTTTTACCTCTATCAAGAGGGCCCGAACGTGGGTAAAACATCGTGTCCCCTGCCTCCTGTTACCATCCGCCTTAGACGCACAGTTCTGGACCCCCAAACCGAGATCCGCCTGTTTTGACACCGACATTGGTGCTTTCATTGAGAGTTCCACTGTGCCGTCACCGTAAGGCTCGATAGCTCCTTCGATCATTGCTAGCGATGCGGTCCAAGGTGAGGTTTTCCTCCCCAGACAGATCTTCGTATTCGGCGGCTTTGCTCTGCGGGCCAAATCGCTTGGCCATCTGGAGCAGATTGAGAGCTACGCCCCTGGCCATTATGTCAGATTGGAAACTTGAACTACACTGCCGATATCCGCGGAGACTTGATCTTCGACGGATTCAAGCCCATGCCGGACGCGCCGTGCAGTCGCGGCGAGCATGGCATAACTCTGCTGTCGGACAGTGTTCAGAAGATCGCGTCCGCAGCTACTCCAGCCTTTAATCCGGAGCAAGTCGCGCCATCCAAGAGTGGAGGGATGGACCCTGCCATGGAGGCTGCATTCTCAGTGGCGATGGAGCCGGATACTGACATCACCCCTTACGAGAGCCGTGTCGCCGAACCACTGGATTCGTCTCCGGCTACGGACTCCGAGCTGCTCATATCCGTGCCCGTCGAATCCGACTGGGTGCCGATCATGGAGTTCACCTCCCCGGACATCTTTCGGCACTCACCCTTCGGGGAATTGCTAAATTCGTTAAGGTCTCTCTCCCTGTCAGGAGAACCTTGGCCGAACTATCTCCGGCTAGAATGGGATGCGGACGACGAAGAAATTCGCTGCCCACCCACCACCCACTTGGTAGCCACTATCGACGACTTAACCGACATGCTGGACTTCGGCTCCGAAGATTTCGACGGTATGGACGACGAAGCGAGAGACGAACAGGATCCACCACCCTCGGGGCACTGGACCACCACCTCTTCATATGATATATATATATATATGGTGGACACCCCCAAAGAAGCTAATGGCGACGAGAAAGCGGAGGATGACCCCTCCAAAAAGCATCCCAAGCGCCGACGTCAGCGGCGCCGCTCTAAGTCCCGCCACAGCAAGAGCAGTGATACTGGCATAGGAGATAATAACACTCCGGATAGCGCCGAAGACAACAACAATCCCCTCCACCACGGTGAAGAGCTAGAGGACGAACAAGCTAGCCCCCCAGAGCGGGTATCAGATGGAGAACCAGAGGAGGACAATTACATGCCTCTCTCCAAAGACGAGGCAAGCCTCAGCGACGACGAATTTATCATGCCTGAGGACCCCGTCGAGCAAGAGTGCTTCAAGCGCCGGCTTATGGCCACGACAAATAGCCTAAAGAAGAAACAACAACAGCTTCAAGCTGATCAAGACTTGCTACCAGACAGGTGGACTGAAGTCCTTGCGGCCAAGGAGCATGAACTCGAGCGCCCGTCCAAGAGTTACCCAAAACGCAGGTTGCTACCTCACCTCGAGGAGGAAGCATTCAAACCTCACTCACAAGTGTACAATGCGGCTGACCGGCCACTACATTGCCGAGCCAGAGAGGCGTTTCAGCCCAAAGTTCAGCCCGCACCCTGTCCCCACTCAGTCAAAGATACTAAGGCCCGGGGCAACACAGAGGACCTACGAGACATCTTGGACAGCAAGGCAAAAATCGCAAGGTCAATATACGGGAGACGAGCACGTGTGCCCACACGGGACGATGATCGTCGCGTCGGATACACCAAGAGTAAATCCGGCCAGACCAAATACAGCAGACAAGACTCATACGAACTACGTCGGGATATAGCCCGGCACAGAGGTGCCGCACACCCCCTATGCTTCACTGATGAAGTTACGAATCATGAATTCCCGGAGGGTTTCAAACCCGTAAACATCGAATCATACGACGGCACAACAGATCCCGCTGTATGGGTTGAGGATTTCCTCCTCCACATCCACATGGCCCACGGTGATGATCTACATGCCATCAAGTACCTCCCACTAAAACTCAAAGGACCATCTCAGAATTGGATGAATAGCTTGCCAGCAGATTCCGTCGGCAGTTGGGAGCATTTGGAAGATGCATTTCTTGAAAACTTCCAAGGCACTTATGTGCGGCCGCCGGATGCTGATGACTTGAGCCACATAACCCAGCACCTAGGGGAATCGGCCAGACAATTCTGGACATGGTTCCTGACCAAGAAATATCAAATCGTGGACTGTCCAGATGCAGAAGCCCTAGCGGCATTCAAACATAACATCTGCGACGAGTGGCTCGCCCGCCACCTCGGCCAGGAGAAGCCAAAATCTATGGCAGCCCTCACAACACTCATGGCCCACTTTTGCGCGGGCGAGGACAGCTGGCTGGCTTGCAGCAACAACACATCAAGCAATCCGGATACCTCGGATACCAAAGACGTTAACGGTAGGCAGCGTCATAATAGACCAAAGAGCCGCAATAACGGCGAGAACACCGAAGATACGGCAGTCAACGCTGGATTCAAAGGTCCTAGATCCGGTCAGTGGAAAAATCCATTCAAAAGAAATACTCCGGGTCCGTCCAGTCTGGATCGCATACTGGATCGCTCGTGTCAAATCCACGGCACCCCTGAAAAGCCAGCCAATCACACCAACAGAGAATGCTGGGTGTTCAAGCAGGCCGGCAAGTTAAAGGCCAAAAACAAGGACAAGGGGCTACATAGCGATGACGAGGAGGAGCCCCGGCCGCCGAACCCAGGGGGACAGAAGGGGTTTCCCCCACAAGTAAAGAAAGTAAACATGATATACGCAACCCACATTCCCAAGAGGGAGCGGAAGCATGCACTAAGGGACGTCTACGCGATGGAGCCCGTCACCCCAAAGTTCAACCCATGGTCTGCTTATGCAATCACCTTCGATCGCAGGGACCACCCCACTAGCATCCGTCATGGCGGATCTGCCGCACTGGTCCTAGACCCCATCATTGATGGATTTCATCATACTCGAGTCCTTATGGACGGCGGCAGCAGCCTGAACCTGCTTTATCAGGATAAAGTGCGAAAAATGGGTATCGATCCCTCAAGGATCAAACCCAGCAAAACCACCTTTAAAGGTGTCATCCCAGGTGTAGAGGCCCATTGCATAGGCTCAATCACACTGGAAGTGGTCTTCGGATCACCGGATAACTTCCGAAGCGAAGAGTTAATCTTCGACATCGTCCCGTTTCGTAGTGGCTATCTTGCACTGCTCGGACGGACAACATTTGCAAAATTCAATGCAGTGCCGCATTATGCATACCTCAAGCTCAAGATGCCAGGTCCTCGCGGGGTCATTAAATGGAAACATAGAACGCTTGCTCAGTACGGAAGAGCACACTGCGGCCCTTGCTGCAGAGGCACAAAGCAGCATGTTTAGACAGACCACTCATTTGGCGTTACAGCCCCTGGACACCTTCAAGCGAGTCCGGAATGATATGCAACAGGATCGCCTGGTGCGATCTGCGCTCGCCTAGCAATTCGGCTCCCGTCCCAGTCCCCGTGCAGCGACGAAATTCGTGCCGCGCGTACATAACTACACATTGAAAATACCATGGACATAGGCGGGGGCACAATTAGGACATGCCCAGCATTGTGGCTTAACCACACCAGGGGCTGTATACCTTTGACATTCCTTTTGTCTTTCAAGGTCTAACTCTTCAGAAGGCCTTTCCGGCAGTACGACTACCGGACACATTCCGGAAGCAACAACCGAGGAGGCAAGAAGCCAAGATGAACATGGGAACCGCCAGGTGGTCTATAGTAATACTTGATATACCCGCTTTTCACTCTTTACGTGTAGCTTGCCTTGGATGGGACATTTCGAATTGTCCTACTTTCATCTTATTGCACTACTTGTACCAGTACGCTTCGACGTATTATTCAAATAACAATGCATATTATTAATCTGTCATTGCATTATTTAAGTTTCTCTCTCTCTCTCTCTTATATGTCCATTTACGACATTCCGCACCTGCACGCTTGGGTACGGTCAGTATGCCAGGGGCTCTCGTTTACCCCGTAATACGGTGCAAGAAGTCCGAACACTTTTGATAGTGTGGCACCCCGAACTTATAGCATTAAATGCATCATCTCCGAATCATGTCTTGGGTCAAATGTTGGGTTGCCCGGCTCCCATGCTTTGGTACCTTATGTTCTGCTATATCGGCTAAGGTAGCGGTGGGAGAACTACTGCGATTGTGTCCCGGTTCTTCCGGACGAGCACCTCAGTAGAGAAATCCAAAAACTGACTGTCATGATAAGGCGAGAGACTGGTCGCTGTTCGAGAGGTCTCAAGTCCTTAAAGACTTTTTCCACTTCGGGCAAGGAGTCAGCCTTGTCCGGCTTAGGCGTGTATAGCGCCCCAAATTCGGCCTTCCAAATACCAGGGGCCTCGCCAAAAATTTAAAATCATAGACTTCTATGGCTAAGTGAGAGTGTTAAAGCATTATAGTCCAATTGCCTGGTTCGTTGCGCTGAGCACCTCCCTTGAAGGACCCAAAATTGGGGTAAAGAGTGTTCAGATTCACCCCGAACACCCCAGTACTAGTTACATGGGGCAGAAGCGGACGACTGGCCAACTCTCATATTTTATAAATAGCCGCACAGAAGGTAATATTTTAAATTAAGAAAGCGTCCATATTATAGGATCACATGGGCATGTTCATTCAAAAATTACATCCTTGGGACACTCATCTTCCACTAAGAGGGAACCCTTCAGGATGCTCTCATAGTAATTCTCGAGGCGGCGATGTTCCTTGCCCTCCGGCGGCCCCTCCTTCACAAGCTTCACGGCGTCCAACTTCGGCCGGTGCACCTTCGCCCGGGCAAAAGCTCTGCATGCACCTTCGATGCAGACGGATCGCTTGATGACTTCAAACCGGGGGCAGGCTTCCACCAGCCGCCTCACCAGACCGAAGTAGCTGCCGGACAGGGGCTCGCCAGGCCACACATGGACTATAAGGTCTCTCATGGCCTGTTCGGCTGCCTTGTGAAGTTCGACCAACTGCTTCAGCTGGTCGCTCAGGGACACGGGGTGTTCGGTCCTAGTATACTGAGACCAGAACAAATTCTCCGCTGAGCTCCCCTCGTCAGCCCGGTAAAACTCTGCGGCATCCAGCACGCTGCGGGGAAGATCTGCAAACGCTCCTGGAGAGCTCCGAACTCGGGTAATAAAAAGGAAAGTCTCCTTCACATGCTTGCTTTGCATATTGAATGCCTTACCCATTGCTATCTTCTTTATCGCATCAATCTCCTGGAGGGCCTTGTGGGCTTCAGCCTTGGCGCTCTGTACGCTTTCAAGCGCCTGCGTGAGCTCGGACTCCCGCGTCTTGGAGTCAAGCTCCAAGGACTCGTGCTTTTTGGCGAGAGCCTCGAGCTCTTGCTGCACCTCGCCCACTCGGGCTTCTTTTTTCTCCCGCTCAATACATTCTTTGGCCGCTTTGTCTTTGGCTGCGGACAACGCCTTCCTCAGGGTCTCCACCTTGGTCGTGGCCCCTGACAAATTCATGATGATCCTATTACTTTACTCCAAACTTCTTTTTACCTATATAAACTGGGGTATATCTTACCTTTGCTCTCTTCGAGCTGCCCCTTGGTAAGGCCAAGCTCGTCCTCGGTCCGCTTTAGGGTCTGCTTCAGCGCAGAGACCTCCACAGTATGTGCGGCAGCGGCCAGCAGGGAAGCCTGAACATACACATAGACATACTCTAATTAGACTCCTGAGTTATCATTTGATACTCTATTCGGCTTTTCTTCACGAACGCCGAACAGAGCATCAGGGGCTACTATCTATGCGGTAATATTTTTATATTTTGAATGCTTACCTCAAAGCCTGTTAGGAGGCTGGCGCAAGCTTCGGTCAGTCCGTTCTTGGCGGAGTGAACCTTCTTAACCACCCCACTCATGATAGTGCGGTGTTCTTCATCGATGGAAGCGCTTCATAGTGCTTCCAGCAAGTTGTCCGATGCCTCTGGTTGGACAGAGGACACCGGCATGGATGGTTGGCCCCCCTTAATGGGGGACCGCCTGCCGGAGTCCGGAACCATTGAAGGTTCCCGCGCAGTGTCCGGCTGGGTCCCGAACTCGAAGCCCGTGGGAGCCTCGCTCCCTTGGTACCCTGGGTCCGGGAGGTCGCCGTGAGGCGCCCCCACGACCGCCTCCCCTTGGGTCGGTGCCTTTTGAGACATCACCTCGGTGTTGTCTGTAGGGCGGGGGGTGGAAGCCGTCGGAGGAGAACCGTTGTTCATATCCGACGTGCTCAAAGAGCCGCTCGATGAGGGTACGTCGAGACAAGCTCAGGCCGGACTGCATGATCAGGTTCGGCATAAGCAAAGGAAGTACAATAAAACATACCACAAAGTACTATGGTGTCCGGACACTTACGATTTCGCTAGGGGCTTGTCCCTGGGTAGCCACTCGTCGCCGCTGTCGGCTGCCGTCGTGGCACAGTCCGGAGGGAGGGTATTTCCCTTCTTGGACCCTTCGGCCTCCCGGGATGGGTCGGCCTTCCTTTTCTTGTCTGCACCGGCTGGGGGGGGGGACTTTTCTCCTGCTCCTCGTTTTCGTGGGAGGAGTGCGCGTCGGACTCATTGGTTGATGAGTCCGACAGAACCATCTTGCGCCGGAGACCCTTTCGGGTCCCCGCGGCCTTCTTCTTGGCCGCCTTTTCCGGCACCTCGTAAGGTGTTGGGGCCAGCATCTTCGTTAGAAGAGCGTTTGCCGGATCTTCGGGTAGGGGGGCTGGGCAATCAAGCTGTTCTGATGTCTTTATCCAGTCCTATTAATGACATAAAAAGCTTAGATCCAGCACATAACTAAGCCAGGGCACATAAATACCCTGAGTGATATAAAAGCCTACCGGATGGGCGCGACGCTTTGTGCTGAGTCCGCGGTCCTTGGTCAGGGAGGGAGGCATCTCGGCGCCCTTGAACAACACCTTCCAGACGTCCTCGTGTATCGTGCCGTGGAGCTCTCGCAGCGTCTGGTGCTGGGCCGAGTCGAACTCCCACAAAACAAATGCTCGTTGTTGGCACCGAAGGATCCGGCGGAAGTGCATAACCTGGACCATGTTGACAAGCTTGATATTCTTGTTCGTCATGTTCTGAATGCAGGTCTGGAGTCCGGTCAGCTCTACCGGAGAACCCTAGGACAGGCCCTTCTTCTTCCAGGAGGTGAGTCGCGTGGGGATTCCGGATTGAAATTTGGGGGCTGTCACCCAGTTGGAGTCGCGCGGCTCGGTGATGTAGAACCACCCCGATTTCACCCCTTTATGGTATCCACTTAGGTGCCCTCGAGCCAGGTGACATTAGGCATCTTGCCCACCATGGCGCCTCCGCATTCTACATGCTGGCCACCCACCACCTTCGGTTTGACATTGAAGGTTTTCAGCCATTGGCCGAAGTGGGGCCTGATGCGAAGGAAGGCCTCGCACACGACGATAAACGCTGAGATGTTGAGGATGAAGTTGGGGGCCAGATCATGGAAATCCAGCCCGTAGTAGAACATGAGCCCACGGACAAATGGGTGGAGAGGAAATCCCAGTCCGCGGATGAAATGGGTAAAGAAAACTACCCTCTCATGGGGTTCAGGCGTTGGGACGATCTGTCCCGCATTCGACAGCTGGTGCGCGATATTCGCAGGTAGGTATCCGGCCTCCCGTAACTTTTTGATGTTCTCCTCCGTGACGGAGGAGACCATCCACTTGCCTCCTGCTCCAGACATGCTTGGAGTGGTTTTAGAAGAAGAACGCGAGCTTGGGCGCTAGAGCTCGAGTGTGCGGGAATGGGTAAGAGAGAAGGAAGAAGGCGTGGGTGAAAAAAGTAGATCTTTGTCCCTTTATAAGGGCAGAGGAGGCGATGAGTCTCCCCACTTGCCTGGCAGAACCGCTTATTCCCCAGGTGCCATAATTGATGGCGCGGTTGGGTTACCCACGTCCGTATTGATGAGAATCCCATGATAAGGGGAACACGATCTCTGCTTTGACAAGACATATCAAGAAAACCGCCTCGCGATATGTGCGGAGCTGGTTGAGAAATGCGGTTCGAATAATAACCGGGCCATGGAATGATGTCATACTATCGAAATGTGTCAGCAAATTAGATTTGTGGAAGTATTATTCTCTCTACGGTGGTATGTGGAACTTATTTTGCAGGGTCAGACACTATCCTTGTATTCAAACTCTTCCATAATGTATTCGGAGGAGGAACCCGCCTTGCAATGCCGGAGACAACACTGTGCACCGGACTCATCGTCATTGAAGCCTGGTTCAGGGGCTACTAAGGGAGTCCTGGATTAGGGGGTCTCTGGACAGTTGGACTATATCCTTTGGCTGGACTGTTGGACTATGAAGATACAAGATTGAAGACTTCGTCCCGTGTCCGGATGGGACTCTACTTGGCGTGGAAGGCAAGCTAGGCAATACGGATATGGATATCTCCTCCTTTGTAACCGACCTTGTGTAACCCTAGCCTCCTCCGGTGTCTATATAAACCGGAGGGTTTTACTCCGTAGGACAACATACAATCATACCATAGGCTAGCTTCTAGGGTTTAGCCTCTCTGATCTCGTGGTAGATCTACTCTTGTAATACTCATATCATCAAGAACAATCAAGAAGGACGTAGGGTTTTACCTCTATCAAGAGGGCCCGAACGTGGGTAAAACATCGTGTCACCTGCCTCCTGTTACCATCCGCCTTAGACGCACAGTTCGGGACCCCCTACCCGAGATCCGCCGATTTTGACACCGACACCCATGTAGTCTCATACGTCTCCAACGTATCTATACTTTTTGATTGTTCCATGCTATATTATCTACTGTTTTGGACATTATTGGGCTTTATTATCCACTTCTATATTATTTTTGGGACTAACCTATTAACTGGAGGCCCAGCCCAGAATTGCTATTTTTTGCCTGTTTTAGGGTTACGAAGAAAAGGAATATCAAATGGAGTCCAAACGGAATGAAACCTTCAGGAACGTGATTTTCTCAACGAACAAGACCCGGGAGACTTGGACCGTACGTCAAGAAAGAAAAGACAAGGCCACGAGGTAGGGGTCCGCGCCTGCCTAACCAAGGCGCGCCCTCCACCCTCGTGGGCCCCCCTGTTGCTCCACCGACGTACTCCTTCCTCCTATATATACCTACGTACCCCCAAACGATCAGATACTAAGCCAAAACCCTAATTCCACCGCCATAACTTTCTGTATCCACAAGATCCCATCTTGGGGCCTGTTCCTGAGCTCCACCGGAGGGGGCATCGATCACGGAGGGCTTCTACATCAATACCGTAGCCTCTCCGTTGAAGTGTGAGTAGTTTACCTCAGACCTACGGGTTCATAGTTAGTAGCTAGATGGCTTCTTCTCTCTTTTGGATCTCAATACAATGTTCTCCCCCTCTCTTGTGGAGAACTATTCGATGTAATCTTCTTTTTGCGGTGTGTTTGTTGAGACCGATGAATTGTGGGGTTATGATCAAGTCTATCTATGAATAATATTTGAATCTTCTCTGAATTCTTTTATGTATGATTGGTTATCTTTGCAAGTATCTTCGAATTATCAGTTTGGTTTGGCCTACTAGATTGATCTTTCTTGCAATGGGAGAAGTGCTTTGCTGTGGGTTCAATCTTGCGGTGTCCTTTCCCAGTGAAAGTAGGGGAAGCAAGGCACGTATTGTATTGTTGCCATCGAGGATAACAAGATGGGGTTTTCTTCATATTGCATGAGTCTATCCCTCTACATCATGTCATCTTGCTTAAGGCGTTACTCTGTTTTTAACTTAATACTCTAGATGCATGCTGGATAGCGGTCGATGAGTGGAGTAATAGTAGTAGATGCAGGCAGGAGTCGGTGTACTTGTCTCGGACGTGATGCCTATATACATGATCATACCTAGATATTCTCATAACTATGCTCAATTATGTCAATTGCTCAACAGTAATTTGTTCACCCACCGTAGAATACTTATGCTGTCGAGAGAAGCCACTAGTGAAACCTATGGCCCCCGGGTCTATCTTTATCATATTGATCTCCTACTACTTAGTTATTTCCTTTGCTATTTACTTTGCCTTTATTTTACTTTGCATCTTTTATCATAAAAATACCAAAAATATTACCTTATCATATCTATTAGATCTCTCGGAAGTGGCCTTATAGGGATTGACAACCCCTATTTGCGTTGGTTGCGAGGATTTATTTGTTTTGTGCAGGTATGAGGGACTCGCGCGTAGTCTCCTAATGGATTGATACCTTCGTTCTCAAAAACTGAGGGAAATACTTACGCTACTTTGCTGCATCATCCCTTCCTCTTCGGGGAAAACCAACGCAGTGCTCAAGAGGTAGCAAGAAGGATTTCTGGCGCCATTGCCGGGGAGGTCTACGCAAAATTCAACATACCAAGTACCCATCACATACCCTTATCTCCTGCATTACATTATTTTCCATTTGCCTCTCGTTTTCCTCTCCCCCACTTCACCCTTGCCGTTTTATTCGCCCTCTCTCTCTGTCCCCCTCTCTTTCTCTATTTGCCTCTTTTTGCCCGTTTCTTGTTTGCTCGTATGGCTGGAATAGTTGTTTATTTATTACTAAACAGAGAGCCTAAGATCTATGGATCCACATCCACTTGCTAATCTTTTTAAGAGATCCAATTATGATGAACCAATTTCTAGTGAGTTTCGTGCACTAGATTATATTTATGAATTTTTGCTTGAAATTCGTGAATCTGAAAAGTGTGATGAATTACTTTATGAAGCGATTCACGATAGATCTTTGAATAAAAAACATGATTGCAATGATTTTATTATAAATTCTATTTATGTAAATTGTGCTAATAATATGCAAAACCCTAATCTTGGGGATGCTAGTTTTTCTATGTCCTCTACTTATTGCAATGATCATGATTGGGGTGATTCTTCTTTTGATCTTAAAAACTTATTTACTCCCCATGATGATTATGAGATTGATAATAGTGTTTGCAATAATACTAAAAGTGGGTTTGAAGAGGTCATGACTTTAGTTAATGTTAATCCCACTATTTTGGAAGAGTGTCAACTTTTCATGCATGTGGATCGTGTTGAAAATGTTTGTGATAGCTATTTTGTTGAATTTACTTATGATCCTACATGTAATTATTACGAGAGAGGAAGATATGGTGGTAGAAATTTTCATGTTACTAAATTACCTCTCGTTATGTTGAGATTGCTATTGTTTCTTTCTGCTTCCTTGCATATGCTAGTTTTTGCTTGCCTTGATAATTTGTTTGCCTATAATATGCCTATGCATAGGAAGTATGTTAGACTTAGATGTGTTTGTCACGTGTTTTATGATGCTCTCTTTGTGCTTCAATTCTTGTCTTTCATGTGAGCATCATTGAAATATTATGCCTAGCTATAAGGCTTTAAAGAAAAGCGCTTGTTGGGAGACAATCCAATATTATTCCTTGCTGTTATTCAATAAATAATTTATCTAGCCTCTGTTTTGGTTGTGCTTTTTGTGTTTAATTAGTGTTTGTGCCAAGTAGAACCGTTGGGAAGACTTGGGGGAAGTCTTGTTGAACTTGCTGTAAAAAACAGAAACTTTAGCGCTCACGAGAACTACTGCCATTTTTATTGGGAAAGCGATATTTAGTTAATTCTTTTTGCAGATGATTAATAGATAAATTTCCCACGTGCAGCAATTTATTTTAGAATTTTTGGGCTTCCAGATATTGCGCTAGGTACAGATTACTACAGACTGTTCTGTTTTTGACAGATTCTGTTTTTCGTGCGTTGTTTGCTTATTTTGATGAATCTATGGCTAGTAAAATAGTTTATAAACCATAGAGAAGTTGGAATACAGTAGGTATAACACCAATATAAATAAATAGTGAGTTCATTATAGTACCTTGAAGTGGTCTTTTATTTTCTTTCGCTAACGGAGCTCACGAGATTTTCTACTTTAAGTTTTGTGTTGTGAAGTTTTCAAGTTTTGGGTAAAGATTTGATGGATTATGGAACAAGGAGTGGCAAGAGCCTAAGCTTGGGGATGACCATGGAACCCCCAAGATAATGTAAGGACACCTAAACGCCAAAGCTTGGGGATGCCCCGGAAGGCATCCCCTCTTTCGTCTACTTCTATCGGTAACTTTACTTGGAGCTATATTTTTATTCGCCACATGATATGTGTTTTGCTTGGAGCGTCTTGTATTATTTGAGTCTTTGCTTGTTAGTTTACAACAATCATCCTTGCTGTACACACCTTTTGAGAGAGCCATACATGATTTGGAATTTGGTAGAATACTCTATGTTCTTTGCTTATATCTTTTGAGTTATATAATTTTGCTCTAGTACTTCACTTATATCTTTTAGAGCACGGTGGTGGATTTGTTTTATAGAAACTATTGATCTCTCATGCTTCACTTAGATTATTTTGAGAGCCTTGATAGCATGGTAATTTGCTTTAAATCCTAATATGCTAGGTATTCAAGAATAAAAAATTCTCTTATGAGTGTGTTGAATACTATGATAAGTTTGATACTTGATAATTGTTTTGAGATATGAAGATGGTGATATTAAATTTGTGCTAGTTGAGTAGTTGTGAATTTGATGAATACTTTTGTTGAAGCTTGTGATTCCCGTAGCATGCACGTATGGTGAACCGTTATGTGATGAAGTCGGAGCATGATTTATTTTTTGATTGCCTTCCTTATGACTGGCGGTCGGGGACGAGCGATGGTCTTTTCCTACCAATATATCCCCCTAGGAGCATGCGCGTAATACTTTGCTTTGATAACTTGTAGATTTTTGCAATAAGTATATGAGTTCTTTATGACTAATGTTAAGTCCATGGATTATACACACTCTCACCCTTCCACCTTTGCTAGCCTCTCTAATATCGCGCACCTTTCGCCGGTCTCATACACCAACTGTAGCGACCAGACCTCAAACAGTCTGATCTCTGTGCTCCGGTGTCATCCCTGGATCAGTAATGCTGACACCACACAGTACTCGGAGGATTTATAACAGAGTAGCAATCACACACTTATTACATCGAGTGTCTCAAAAGAGGACTTATTACAATAAGTATGGCTTAAGGCCATCTAATAACGATAACAGCGTAAGGCTTGGAAGATAAGTGAGTCCATCAACTCCAACGGCATCACTGAGTATAGAACCACGACCTAAAACTCCTTAATCATCGTCTGAAAAGTCTGCAACATTAACGTTGCAGCCCGAAACGGGTCAGCACATGGAATATGCTGGCAAGGTAACACATAGAGAGTAATGAAATGAAACAGCTATACTATATGCATATTTGGCTGGTGGAAAGCTCTATGGTTACAGTTTTTGCGTAAAGCCAATTTTTCCCTACTTCAAAGGAATAAAATTAATTACTATCATGGTGGTTGTTAAACATTGAGAATGGTTGACAGCATTCTCAATCCCAATTAAGTAACATCATTAAAACCCATCAAAATTAATTTAGAGTAACATGTTGAGATTCACATGAAAATCCAGGTACTAGATACTCAAGATGTCCATAACCGGGGACACGGCTAACCATGATTAGTTTATTACACTCTGCAGAGGTTTGCGCACTTTTCCCCACAAGACTCGATCGCCTCCGTTTGGTTTCTCGCACTACATGGTGTTTGAGAAGACGGATGACCGAGACATAGTCTTTCAGAAGCGCTAGCACCTTACGATCGGGTAGACCGTACCACCTACATCCCCTACATCTGCTAGTCTACCACTGTAAGAGTTCGCACAACTTAGTCAACTATGCCAGAGCCCATAATGGCTTGTGGCTGCACATGGAAGTTTCTAGTATGAATAATCTCATGATCCCTTTGAGCCTGGGTGGCGGTCCAAAGAAAACGGGCAAGTCCTGGAAACCCCAGGTGCCTCAATCCACCCAGATGTGTGTTAGGTTGCCACCTTAGATAAACCATTAATTAACAATCTCACATCTGTCATGGATATCACTCACCCAATCCATGTCTACTAGCATAGCATGGCATAATAAGCAAACGTAGAAGTAACTCCCAAAGGTTTGATAATAAACATGTAATAGGTACTACCTCATCTACTTCCCATCCCACAATTTAATTAGATCCTAATCATGCAATGTGTGAGGATTGATCTAATGCAATAAAACTGGGTTGTAGAAAAAGGTATGATCAAAGTGTTACTTGCCTTGCCGATGATCCGCGTAACCTAGAGATTCAACGTAATAGGCGGCGCACTCCGGGTATTCTATCGCAGACAAACAACAAGCATACAATAAGTACTCATCTAATGCACAGGTAAAACTCAAATAAAAGATCTAACCAGAAAGTTCAACTTAAGAACCCTGGTTGGCAAAAAGAATCAAATCGAACGAAGCAAAAGAAATCAAACGGCGAAACAAAACAACTTCGTTCTAGTAATCTGGATCTAGGGCAAATTTTACAGTAGCAAAAACTTGTTTAAGTTGATTATTCGGAAAGAGGGTTTCGAGACGAAACTCCAGGCGCTTGAATCGCCTTATTCCGGTAACCAACGAAAAGTTATACTAAAACGAAAATCGGATAAGAAATCGCGATCAGAAAATAACCGCGGAAAATCCGACGAAAAAGAAAAACGACGAACAGAATTTTTTAAACAAAAAAACTGCATGGAAAAATGGGGCGGCGGCGAACCTCGAAAGGCGCGCTCTCCGGCGACGGCAACGGCGGGCGGCGGCGGCGGCGGCTGGCTAGGGCGGCGGCTAGGGTTTCGGTGGTGGCGGGCTGGCTCTCTCTCGCGGGCCTCGGGCGCTATTTAAAGGCCTCTGCCGGCAGTGTCCTGGCGGGGTACGGCCTGGAGTCGGTTCCGTTTTTTTATATAAATCCGCTCGGAAGAAAAATAAAAAGAAATACTAAACTGACTCCAAAAATCATGAAATAAATTTTGCCGGGTTTCTAAAATCAAGCCCGATAAAGTGAACATTTATCTGGGCCCAAACTACAACTTTGAAAAACACGCATTTTTCCTAAATTCAAATAAAATACCGAAAAACTCCAAAATAAATCTTATTTGATTTTTTATTAAATCCTCAATATTTCTATATTTTGGGAATCTCATTTTATTCCCTCTCTCATATTTTTGTAATAGAAATAATTGATGATAAAATAAATAAAATCAAATGATCCTGTTTACATAATTTGAGAAAACTCAAATATGTAAATAACGAAATCCCCAACTCTCTCTGTGGGTCCTTGAGTTGATTAGGATTTTCCAGGATCAAAACCAAAAGCAAAATAAAATATGATATGCACGATGACCTAATGTATAACATTCCAAATTGAAAATTTGGGATGTTACAAAACTACCCCCCTTAAGATGAATCTCGCCCTCGAGATTCGGGTTGGGTAGAAAATAGGTGAGGGTGGTCTTTAAGCAAATCTTCCTCTCGCTCCCAGGTGGCTTCATCCTCCGTGTGGTGGCTCCACTGAACTTTGCAAAACTTGATAACCTTGCTGCGAGTAACTCGGCTGGCAAACTCGAGGATCTTGACTGGTTTCTCCTCATAGGTCAAATTGTCATCCAACTGAATTGCTTCTAATGGTACTGTGTCTCTCAAAGGTATGTCAGCCAGCTCCGCGTGACACTTCTTCAACTGAGAAACGTGGAACACATCATGCACTCCTGTTAATCCTTCTGGCAATTCCAACTTGTAGGCCACTTCTCCCATACGCTCCAAAACTCGATATGGTCCTACAAATCGTGGCGCTAACTTCCCCTTAACTCCAAAGCGCTTGATCCCTCGAAGTGGGGATACTCGAAGATAAGCTCTGTCTCCGACTTCGTAAACTGTCTCCTTGCGTTTAGCATCTGCGTAGCTCTTCTGCCTGGACTGGGCTACCTTAAGCCTATCGCGAATCAACTTTACCTTCTGTTCAGACTCCTTAATCAAATCTGGTCCAAACAACTGGCGGTCTCCAACTTCGTCCCATGACAACGGTGTCCTGCACCTCCTTCCGTACAAAGCCTCGAAAGGTGCCATCTTCAAACTGGTCTGATAGCTATTATTGTAAGAAAACTCTGCATTTGGAAAATTATCGTCCCAACTAGATCCATAATCTAGCGCACAAGCTCTCAGCATATCCTCCAAAATCTGATTGACTCTCTCGGTCTGTCCATCTGTCTGCGGATGAAAAGCTGTACTGAATTCTAGCCTAGTACCCAAAGTCTCATGCAACTGCTTCCAGAACATTGAGGTAAACTGGGTTCCTCTATCCGATACGATGCTCCTCGGAATTCCATGCAAACATACGATCCTCGTCATGTATATCTTTGCCAACTTAGCACTGGTGTAAGTGGTCTTTACTGGGATGAAATGAGCTACCTTCGTCAATCGATCAACTACGACCCAAATCGAGTCATAGCCTGAACGAGTCCTTGGTAATCCCGTGATAAAATCCATACCTAGCTTATCCCACTTCCATTCGGGTATCGGCAATGGTTGCAACAATCCTTCTGGCTTCTGATGCTCTGCCTTTACTCTCTGACATACATCACAAACTGCTACATACTCCGCAATATCCTTTTTCATTCCGGTCCACCAGAAAATATCCTTCAAATCCAAATACATCTTGGTATTTCCTGTGTGAATCGAATACGGTGAGTCATGTGCCTCTTGCAGAATCAACTTTCTGATCTCCGGGTCATTGGGCACGTAAACACGGTCTTCAAACCATAGGGTGTCGTGCTCATCCTCACGAAATCCTTTAGCTTTTCCTTTGCTCAGTTTCTCCTTTATAGCGGCAATCTCTTTGTCAGTTTTCTGAGCTTTCCTGATTCTATCCATCAAAGTTGACTGAATTTCCAAGGCTGCTACATAGCCTCTCGGAACTATTTCCACACATAGTTCACGAAGATTTTCTGCTAACTCCTTGGGTATTTCTCCCGTCATTAGTGTATTGACATGACTCTTACGGCTTAATGCATCAGCTACTACATTAGCCTTCCCGGGATGATAATGCAATCTCATATCATAATCCTTGATAAGCTCCAACCATCTCCTTTGTCTGAGGTTCAACTCCTTCTGCGTGAAAATATACCTCAAACTCTTATGATCCGTGTACACCTCACAATGATTTCCAATGAGGAAATGTCTCCATGTCTTCAGTGCATGCACTACGGCTGCTAACTCCAAATCATGCGTGGCATAATTCAATTCGTGAGGCTTCAGTTGTCGTGAAGCATATGAAACAACTCTCCCTTCCTGCATAAGCACTGCTCCAAGTCCTCGACGTGAAGCGTCGCAATACACCTCATAATCCTTGGTTTGATCTGGCAAAATCAACACTGGTGAGGTCACCAAACGTTTCTTCAACTCCTGGAAACTTGCCTCACACTCATCAGTCCATTTGAACTTAGTATCCTTCTTCAGCAACTCCGTCATAGGCTTTGCAATCTTTGAGAAATTCTCAATAAATCTCCGGTAGTATCCTGCGAGTCCAAGAAAACTATGGATCTCTCCAACTGTTGTTGGTGCTTCCCACTTGGTCACGGTTTCAACTTTAGCGGGATCTACTGCTATACCTTTTCCGGATATAACGTGTCCGAGGAATCCTACTTCCTTCAACCAAAACTCACATTTGCTAAATTTGGCGTATAACTGATGTTCTCTGAGCTTTCCAAGTACTAAACGCAAATGCTCCTTATGCTCCTCTTCGTTCTTCGAATATACCAGGATATCATCAATGAACACTACGACGAACTTATCCAAAAACTCCATAAACACTTTGTTCATCATGTTCATAAAATAGGCAGGCGCGTTAGTCAGTCCAAATGACATAATGGTATACTCATATAGTCCATATCTTGTGGTGAATGCTGTCTTAGGTATATCCTATTCTCGAATCTTCAACTGGTGGTATCCAGATCGCAAATCGATCTTGGAAAACACTTTAGCTCCTTGCAAACGATCAAACAGATCATTGATCATTGGTAGTGGGTACTTGTTCTTGATCATTACTTCGTTCAATCCTCGATAGTCAACAACCATCCTTAACGATCCATCCTTCTTCTCCACTAGAAGTACTGGTGATCCCCAAGGCGAAGAACTTGGGTGAATATATCCCTTATCCAGTAACTCCTTAATCTGCTTCTTAATTTCCACCAAATCTTTTGCTGGCATCCTATATGGTCTCTTCGATATTGGCCCAGTGCCTGGCAATAGCTCAATCAAAAACTCAATGTCTCTATCCGGTGGCATGCCTGGCAACTCTTCGGGAAATACATCAGGAAAATCCTTTACCACTGGTACTTCCTCCTGCACAACTCCTGTTAGGCAATTCACTTGTGTCCTTTTTGGTACATGTCGGGATACATACTTGATCCTTCTCCCTTCTGGTGTGGTAAGCAAAATTGACTTACTAGCACACTCAATATTCCCTTTATACTTTGATAACCAATCCATGCCTAATATCACATCCAATCCTTGAGATTCCAATGCTATTAGGTCTGAGGGAAAAACATAGTTACCAATCCTTAATGGTAACCGATCACACCATAAACTTGCCACATACTCTGCTCCTGGCGAGGTTACTAACATGGGTGACCTAAGGGCTTGGGTTTGTAGGTTATACTTATCCACAAATCCCCTTGAGATGTATGAATGCGATGCACCAGTATCAAAAAGAACGAGTGCAGTAAATGACTTAACCAAAAACTTACCTATTACTGCATCGGGCTGAGCTTCAACCTCCTCCACGCTAACGTGGTTCACCTGTCCCCTGTTGAAAGGGTTCGGCTTCTTTCCAGAACTTCCATTGCCGTTTTGGCCTTTAGGACATTCATTTGCAAAATGTCCTGGCTTCGAACACTTATAGCAAGTGACATGACTCAAGTCCTTCTTGGCTGGGGTTGATGGGGTGCTGCGGTTCTGTCCATTGCTTCCTCAATTCCCATTACCATTCTTGGTGCCATTGTGATTGTGCGAGCTACCTACTCCATGGGTATGCTGAAAATGTCCTCCTGGTCTAGGGGTAAAACGTGGCTTCTGCTGAGCTTCTGAATTATACTTTCCTTGTCCATACTTCCTCTTGCGGTTCTCAATTTGCTGTTGCTTCCCTTCAATCATAAGAGCACGATCTACCAACTCCTGGTAGTTGTTGAAGGTGGCTACCATCAACTGCATGCTCAACTCATCATTCAGTCCTTCCAGGAATTTCTCCTGCTTAGCTGCATCTGTAGCAACGTCATCTGGGGCATAACGTGCTAGCTTACTAAACTCCTCCACATACTGGCCAACTGTCCGTCCTCCTTGGCGCAAGTTACGAAACTCACGCTTCTTCATGGCCATTGCTCCTGCGGAAACATGAGCAGTACGAAAAGCCTGCTGAAACTGGTCCCATGTGACAGTGTCGACTGGGAAGGTGGCCGTGAAGTTCTCCCACCAAGATGCTGCGGGTCCTTCTAACTGATGTGCGGCAAACTTAACCTTCTCCACATCTGTGCATCCTGCGGTGGTCAACTCCCTAGCTATCTTGCGGAGCCAATCATCTGCTACTATCGGCTCGGTGCTACTGGAAAACACCGGCGGATTCAGCCTAAGAAAACGGGCTAAGTGGTCAACAGGTGGTGGTGGTGGTGGGTTGTTGTTGTTGTTCCCCTGATTCTGATTCTGAACTAGCAACTGCATCAAGGTGTTCTGCTGCTGGATCAACTGGGTGAGCTCCGGCGGAAAGGCAAATCCGGGGTCACGTCTCGGAGGCATCTGAGTGTTTAGAAAAGATGAGATATAAGAATAGAGGGGGTCTAAAGGGAAAACACTACCCATATGCACATGAGGCAAAAGCACACAATTCACTTCAATCAAACAAACAAAGGCATACAATCGATCTAGCTATCGCAAGAGTGCTCGGACTACTATATTTACATGGTGGACTACTACTACTGATGAGGTGGTCTACTAGAAATATTCTACGGTTGTAGACTCCATGATATCCGCTCCTGCTTCATCAACATAGTCATCATCACTACTATCTTGTTCCGAGTCGGTGCCATCAATGATGATGTAGTCTTCCGGGCTAATCTCCTTGGGTTCTTCGTCTTCATCTACTGGTGTCGGGCCTCCCATAAATATTCCAATCTTCTTGATCAGATCGTCATTCTTCTCCACCAATACTTCAATTTCTTCTTCATAATCTTCGCGTGTAGCCTTGAGTTCTTCCTCTAGTTCCTTGATTCTAGTCTTAGCCTTCTTCAGATCTATCATGTCGGCGCACATCTAATTCTCCTGTCGTCGAATGTGCTGGTTTAACTCCTGGATAAAAGCTGTAATTCATCTATCTTTCCAGGTGCTGATCATCTCCCAGTGTTCATCTCGGCGCCCACAAATCTGGTAGATAGTATCCTTAAGATCCTTGCGGTAGACTTCTCCAATGCGTCCCATGGCGATGTGAGCTGCCATGCTCTTTCCTAGACTCCAAGTTGGTGCATCAAAAGAAAACTCTATGGGCTCAGTGACTGGCATGAACGTCCTTCCTGGAACTTGAACTTGAATCATCCAGCGCTCTTCTTCAGGTAAAGTGGCGTTGTATGTTCCCATGAAGCTTGGTATTCCTATGTTCAGGTATCTAGTGACTTCCTTCAAGTGGCGTCCAAAGGGTGTATCTTCATCTGGTTGGGTGAACTTGTTCCTTGCATCCGCCATCCTAAAGAGTAGAAGAGATGAGAGGTCAGAAGAGAAGAGAGTGAGTAGTGACCTAGGTCTTTAGCTTAGTGGTCGTGTCCTACAGTCAGCGTGTGCTCTGATACCATCTCTGTAGCGACCAGACCTCAAACAGTCTGATCTCTATGCTCCGGTGTCATCCCTGGATCAATAATGCTGACACCACACAGTACTCGGAGGATTTATAACAAAGTAGCAATCACACACTTATTACATCGAGTGTCTCAAAAGAGAACTTATTACAATAAGTATGGCTTAAGGCCATCTAATAACGATAACAGCGGAAGGCTTGGAAGATAAGTGAGTCCATCAACTCCAACGGCATCACTGAGTATAGAACCACGACCTAAAAATCCTTAATCGTCGTCTGAAAAGTCTGCAACATTAACGTTGCAGCCCGAAACGGGTCAGCACATGGAATATGCTGGCAAGGTAACACATAGAGAGTAATGAAATGCAACAGCTATACTATATGCATATTTGGCTGGTGGAAAGCTCTATGGTTACAGTTTTTGCGTAAAGCCATTTTTTCCCTACTTCAAAGGAATAAAATTAATTACTATCATGGTGGTTGTTAAACATTGAGAATGGTTGACAACATTCTCAATCCCAATTAAGTAACATCATTAAAACCCATCAAAATTAATTTAGAGTAACATGTTGAGATTCACATGAAAATCCAGGTACTAGATACTCAAGATGTCCATAACCGGGGACACGGCTAACCATGATTAGTTTATTACACTCTGCAGAGGTTTGCGCACTTTTCCCCACAAGACTCGATCGCCTCCGTTTGGTTTCTCGCACTACATGGTGGTTGAGAAGACGGATGACCGAGACATAGTCTTTCAGAAGCGCTAGCACCTTACGATCGGGTAGACCGTACCACCTACATCCCCTACATCTGCTAGTCTACCACTGTAAGAGTTCGCACAACTTAGTCAACTATGCCAGAGCCCATAATGGCTTGTGGCTGCACACGGAAGTTTCTAGTATGAATAATCTCATGATCCCTTTGAGCCTGGGTGGCGGTCCAAAGAAAATGGGCAAGTCCTGGAAACCCCAGGTGCCTCAATCCACCCAGATGTGTGTTAGGTTGCCACCTTAGATAAACCATTAATTAACAATCTCACATCTGTCATGGATATCACTCACCCAATCCACGTCTACTAGCATAGCATGGCATAATAAGAAAACGTAGAAGTAACTCCCAAAGGTTTGATAATAAACAGGTTATAGGTACTACCTCATCTACTTCCCATCCCACAATTTAATTAGATCCTAATCATGCAATGTGTGAGGATTGATCTAATGCAATAAAACTGGGTTGTAGAAAAAGGTATGATCAAAGTGTTACTTGCCTTGCCGATGATCCGCGTAACCTAGAGATTCAACGTAACAGGCGGCGCACTCCGGGTATTCTATCGCAGACAAACAACAAGCATACAATAAGTACTCATCTAATGCACAGGTAAAACTCAAATAAAAGATCTAACCAGAAAGTTCAACTTAAGAACCCTGGTTGGCAAAAAGAATCAAATCGAACGAAGCAAAAGAAATCAAACGGCGAAAGAAAACAACTTCGTTCTAGTAATCTAGATCTAGGGCAAATTTTACAGTAGCAAAAACTTGTTTAAGTTGATTATTTGGAAAGAGGGTTTCGAGACGAAACTCCAGGCGCTTGAATCGCCCGATTCCGATAAACGAGCGAAAAGTTATACTAAAACGAAAATTGGATGAGAAATCGCGATCAGAAAATAACTGCGGAAAATCCAACGAAAAAGAAAAATGACAAACAGCATTTTTTTTAAAAAAAACTGCATGGAAAAATGGGGCGGCGGCGAACCTCGAAAGGCGCGCTCTCCGGCAACGGCGGGCGGCGGCGGCTGGCTAGGGCGGCGGATAGGGTTTCGGTGGTGGCGGGCTTGCTCTCTCTCGCGGGCCTCGGGCGCTATTTAAAGGCCTCGGCCGGCGGTGTCCTGGCCGGGTACGGCCCAGAGTCGGTTCCGTTTTTTTTATATAAATCCGCTTGGAAGAAAAATAAAAAGAAATACTAAACGGACTCCAAAAATCATGAAATAAATTTTGCCGGGTTTCTAAAATCAAGCCCGATAAAGTGAACATTTATCTGGGCCCAAACTACAACTTTGAAAAACACGCATTTTTCCTAAATTCAAATAAAATACCGAAAAACTCCGAAATAAATCTTATTTGATTTTTTTTATTAAATCCTCAATATTTCTATATTTTGGGAAAGTCATTTTATTCCCTCTCTCATATTTTTGTAATAGAAATAATTGATGATAAAATAAATAAAATCAAATGATCCTGTTTACATAATTTGAGAAAACTCAAATATGTAAATAACGAAATCCCCAACTCTCTCCATGGGTGCTTGAGTTGCTTAGGATTTTCTAGGATCAAACCAAAAGCAAAATAAAATATGATATGCACGATGACCTAATGTATAACATTCCAAATTGAAAATTTGGGATGTTACACATACCATATACCTTCCTCAAAACAGCCACCATACCTACCTATTATGGCATTTCCATAGCCATTCCGAGATATATTGCCATGCTACTTTCCACCGTTCCGTTTATTATGACACACTCCATCATTGTCATATTGCTTAGCATGATCATGTAGTTGACATCGTATTTGTGGCAAAACCACCATTCATAATTCTTTCATACATTTCACTCATGAGTCATTGCATATCCCGGTACACCGCAGGAGGCATTCATAAAGAGTCATATTTTGTTCTAAGTATCGAGTTGTAATTGTTGAGTTGTAAGAAATATAAAAGTGTGATGTCATCATTATTAGAGCATTGTCCCAGTGAGTAAAGGATGATGGAGACTATGATTCCCCCACAAGTCTGGATGAGACTCTGAAGAAAAATAAAATAAAATAAAGAGAAAAAAAAGAGGCCATAAAAAAGAAAAGAAAAGGCCCAAATAAACAAAATGAGATAAAAAGAGAGAAGGGACAATGTTACTATCCTTTTACCACACTTTTGCTTCAAAGTAGCACCATGATCTTCATAGTAGAGAGTCTCTCATGTTATCACTTTCATATACTAGTGGGAATCTTTCATTATAGAACTTGGCTTGTATATTCTAGTGATGGGCTTCCTCAAAATGCCCTAGGTTTTCATGAGCAAGCAAGTTGGATGCACACCCAATTAGTTTCTTTTTGAGCTTTCATATACTTATAGCTCTAGTGCATCCGTTGCATGGCAATCCCTCCTCACTCACATTGATATCTATTGATGGGCATCTCCATAGCCCGTTGATATGCCTAGTTGATGTGAGACTATCTTCTCCCTTTTTGTCTTCTCCACAACCACCACTCTATTCCACCTATAGTGCTATATCCATGGCTCACGCTCATGTATTGCGTGAACATTGAAAAAGTTTTGAGAATGTCAAAAGTATGAAACAATTGCTTGGCTTGTCATCGGGGTTGTGCATGATTTAAATATTTTGTGTGGTGAAGATAGAGCATAGCCAGACTATATGATTTTGTAGGGATAACTTTCTTTAGCCATGTTATTTTGAGAAGACATAAATGCTCTGTTAGTATGCTTGAAGTATTATTATTTTTATCTCAATATGAACTTTTGTCTTGAATCATTCGGATCTGAATATTCATACCACAATTAAGAAGAATTACATTAAAATTATGCCAAGTAGCACTCCGCATCAAAAAAATCTGTTTTTATCATTTACCTACTCGAGGACAAGCAGGAATTAAGCCTGGGGATGCTTGATACGTCTCCAACGTATCTATAATTTTTGATTGCTCCATGATATATTATCTACTGTTTTGGACATTATTGGGATTTATTATCCACTTTTATATTATTTTTGGGACTAACCTATTAACCGGAGGCCCAGCCCAGAATTGCTATTTTTTTGCCTGTTTTAGGGTTTCGAAGAAAAGGAATATCAAACCGAGTCCAAACGGAATGAAACCTTTGGGAACGTGATTTTCTCAACGAACAAGACCCGGGAGACTTGGACCCTACGTCAAGAAAGAAAAGAGGAGGCCATGAGGTAGGAGGCGCGCCTGCCTACCCTAGGCGCGCCCTCTACCCTCGTGGGCCCCCTGTGGCTCCACCGACGTACTCCTTCCTCCTATATATACTTACGTACCCCCAAACGATCAGATACAGAGCCAAAACCCTAATTCCACCGCCGTAACTTTCTGTATCCACGAGATCCCATCTTGCGGCCTGTTCCGAAGCTCCGACGGAGGGGGCATCGATCACGGAGGGCTTCTACATCAACACCATAGCCTCGCCGATGAAGTGTGAGTAGTTTACCTCAGACCTGCGGGTCCATAGTTAGTAGCTAGATGGCTTCTTCTCTCTTTTTGGATCTCAATACAACGTTCTCCCCCCTCTCTTGTGGAGAACTATTCGATGTAATCTTCTTTTTGCAGTGTGTTTGTTGAGACCGATGAATTGTGGGTTTATGATCAAGTCTATCTATGAATAATATTTGAATCTTATCTGAATTCTTTTATGTATGATTGGTTATCTTTGCAAGTCTCTTCGAATTATCAGGTTGGTTTGGCCTACTAGATTGATCTTTCTTGCAATGGGAGAAGTGCTTAGCTTTGGGTTTAATCTTGCGGTGTCCTCTCCTAGTGACAGTAGGGGCAGCAAGGCACGTATTGTGTTGTTGCCATCGAGGATAACAAGATGGGGTTTTCTTCATATTGCATGAGTGTATCCCTCTACATCATGTCATCTTGCTTAAGGCGTTACTCTGTTTTTAACTTAATACTCTAGATGCATGCTGGATAGCGGTTGATGAGTGGAGTAATAGTAGTAGATGTAGGCAGGAGTCAGTCTACTTGTCTCGAACATGATGCCTATATACATGATCATACCTAGATATTCTCATAACTATGCTCAATTCTGTCAATTGCTCAATAGTAATTTGTTGACCCACCGTTGAATACTTATGCTCTCGAGAGAAGCCACTAGTGAAACCTATGGCCCCCGGGTCTATCTTTATCATATTGATCTCCTACTACTTAGTTATTTCCTTTGCTATTTCCTTTTCCTTTATTTTACTTTGCATCTTTATCATAAAAATACCAAAAATATTATCTTATCATATCTATCAGATCTCACTCTCGTAAGTGGCCTTATAGGGATTGACAACCCCTATTTGTGTTGGTTGCGAGGATTTATTTGTTTTGTGTAGGTACGAGGGACTCGCGCGTAGCCTCCTACTAGATTGATACCTTGGTTCTCAAAAACTGAGGGAAATACTTACGCTACTTTGCTGCATCATCCCTTCCTCTTCGGGGAAAACCAACGCAGTGCTCAAGAGGTTGCATAGCCCTTCACTTCACCCCCATTTGCACTAAGACTATAAATAGACCTCTCCCTCCTCCTTTCTAAGGTTAGCATTGGTTTAGCTCATATTTAGAAATAGAGCATTGCTCATCCACATCGGATCTACTCCACGAGAGAGACCGCGGCCTCTACGGAGAAGATACCTTTGGATTCAAGACCTCCTTGCAGAGAAGAACTTCAAGACCTCCTCACGGAGAAGACCGGTTACCCCCTCTATTGTTCATTGTTGACTTTGGATCTTGTATCTTCCTTTGTGTTCATGGATCTAGCGCATGTGTGATCATTCTTGTTGGTTCGAGTGTTCTCTTGTGTTCCCCTTGTGATTTCCCCTCGTTTCCCTCCTCATGTTCTTCGTGTTCATCACGGGAACCGCTCCTTTCGTGAAAGATCGACCCATAGGGTTCCTACCCTACATCAATGAGGTTGATCAAAATCAGAACTAGGTGCAACCACCAGCACCACAACCACCAGGTCGTCCACATGCAAATAATGGTAATGGTAGGGCTCCCCCTCAGGTACGAGATCATGACCATCTCCCTAAACTGAAATTGAATATTCCACCATTTGAGGGGAGATATATTCTTGATATATATATATTACTTGGGAGTTAGAAACTGAACAACGTTTTACATGGTTACAATATGCCGAGGAGAGACGTGTCCCTGCTGCTGTTTGTGCTTTCACTAGTTTTGCATGTGTTTGGTGGTCTGAACATTGTATATTATATCCTATTCCAGCTACTTGGGATGCTTTGAAAACCTCTATGCATACTCGTTGGGTTCCACCATATTATCAATGTCAATTACTTCAAAAATTGCAGCGTTTAAGACAGACAAGGAAAAAATTCTATAGAAGAATATTATCAGGAATTACAAACTGGCATGATTAGATGTGGTATTGTTGAGGAGAATGAAGCTATGCTTGCACGTTTTATGGGTGGATTAAATAGAGAGATTCAGACCATTCTAGAGTATAAGGAGTATACTAATATCACTTGTTTATTCCATCTTGCTTGTAAAGCTGAACGTGAAGTGCAGGATCGACAGGCATTGGCGCGAACTAACTTTTCTGCAGGTCGATCTTCATCATGGACACCACGTGCATCCTCTACTTCCACTCACCAGCACCTCCATCAGGTGCCACCTCCAGCCGTGATACAAGAAAGCAGGCACAACCACCACTATCTGCCAAGAGCACACCTGCTGGGCCTGCGCAGAGTCTTCTTCTTCCATGGCATCAACAGGGCACACAAGTGATATTATTTGTTCATTGTAAGGGAAGAGGACATTTTGCGAGAGAATGCCAAATCTCAGCGTGTGATGATTGTTACTGAGGATGGTGGGTATGAGTCCGCTAGTGACTATGATGAGGAGACTTTGGCTCTTATTACACATGAAGAACACGGTGGAGATGATTCTGATCATGAGACGCAATACATGGCTCCTGAAGATGCTGACAGGTATGAATGTTTAGTTGCTCAACGTGTTTTGAGTGTGCAGGTTACACAAGCTGAGCAAAATCAGAGGCATAATTTGTTCCATACAAAGGGAGTTGTGAAGGAACGTTCTGTTCGCGTGATCATAGATGGAGGGAGCTGCAATAATTTGGCTAGCATGGAGATGGTGGAGAAGCTATCTCTCACCACAAGACCACATCCACATCCTTACTACATCCAATGGTTCAACAACAGCGGCAAGGTTAAGGTAACATGTACTGTTCGTGTGCATTTTAGTATCTCTACATATGCTGATTATGTTGATTGTGATGTGGTACCTATGCAAGCATGTTCCTTATTACTTGGTAGACCATGGCAATTTGATAAAAATTTTGTACACCATGGTAGAAACAATCAATATACTCTTCTTCATAAGGATAAAAATATTACGTTGCTTCCTATGACTCCTGATTCCATTTTGAAATATGATATTAATAGAGCTAATAAAGCAAAACAGGAGAAAAATAAGAGTGAAAATCAGATTGTGGCAAAAGAATTTGAGAAACAAATGAAGCCTAATAATAAACCATCTTGTGTTGCTTCTGAAATTAAATTGAAAAGTGCATGTTTACTTGCCACCAAATCTGATATTGATGATCTACATTTTAGCAAATCTGTTTGCTATATATGCTTTTGTGTGCAAAGAGGCATTATTTTCATTTGAGGACGTGCCTTCCTCTTTGTCTCCTGTTGTCACTAACATTTTGCAGGTGTTCGCTGACGTCTTTCCACAAGACCTGCCATCGGGATTACCACCTATTCAAGGGATAGAGCATCAAATTGACTTAATTCCCGGTGCATCATTACCCAACCGTGCACCACCATACCGTACCAATCTAGAGGAGACGAAAGAGATTATGCGTCAAGTACAAGAACTGCTCGACAAAGGTTATATGCGCGAATCCCTTAGTCCTTGTATTGTTCATATCATTTTAGTGCCAAAAAAGGATGGTATGTCACGTATTGCATTGATTGTAGAGGCATTAATAATAGTACTATTCGTTATTGATGCGGACATCCCAAGGCCATCCCCATGGACCCAACTACATCTTCTACAACACCTCTTGGACCCATGACACGAGCACATGCAAGAGCTCTTGAAACCGAGGTGACATATCTCCTCTGACATTTCCACTTTGATGCACATGAGACATGGCTACTACCTCATACAGACACTTTGTGCATTCTCAGGTATCATGGAGAAGCAAAGGAGTAAGGAGAAGAGGAAGAGGAAGATGGGCGTGAAGATGGAGACAACGGAGAAGAAGAAATGATGAAGAAGAAGCTACAGGCTCCGGACGACCGGTCAGGACCGGACGTCCGACAATCTCCAGGCTCCGAACGTCCGACCCAGAGCGGACGTCCGATGCCACCGCACCCAAGCCAAATCTACGGATTTCCGGAACCCAGCGGACGACCGACGCCCGGACGTCCGACCCCGACCGGACGTTCGACAAAACACCACCCGAGCCGAATCTACGGACGTCCGACAGGCACCGGATGCCCGGTCCCTCGCGAGCCTCCGGACGACCGGTGACTCCCAGACGTCCGACGCGTGTGTGTTGTTTTTGAGCTGGGCCGCAGCCCATGTACCCCTTAGCCCCCTCTTTTGCACTAATACTATATATAGACCTCCTATTCCTTCTAGCTAGGGTTAGCAAAGGATTAGCTCATATTTCGTGTGAGAGCTTTGCTCATCCACTTGGTTACCTTCTCCTCGGAGATTCAAGCCTCCTACAGAGAAGATCCCCCAAGCGGATTCAAGACCCCTCTTTAGGGAAGAACATCAAGACCTCCTCACGGAGAAGACCGTTACCCTTGTATCGTCCTTGATTTACCATGTACCGTGTGAACCCTATGTATTCGAGGATCTAGCACATGTGTAACTTATTCTTGTTGGTTTAGTGTTTCTCTTGCGTTTCCCCCGTGATTTCCATCATTTCCCTCCTCGTGTTCTTCGTGTTCATCGCGGGATCCGCTCCTCTCGTGAAAGATCGGGCTATAGGGTTCCTACCCTACATCATGGAGGGGAGTATATATAGTCTAAGGGGCGAAGGGGTACATGGGCCTCGTCCCGGATGCACTGCAAGCAGGCAGGGATGGCCGGACGTCCGGGCGACGGGCCGGACGTCCGGGCGACGGGCCGGATGTCTGGGCGTTCGTGGAGGGCCGAATGTCCGGGCTGGAGGGGCCGGTTGTCTGGGCTGGTGGGGTTGGACTTGTTGCTCTCGGGTTCGGCGGTGTCCGGATTTCCGGGGCCGAGGCCGGATGTCCGGGACTTGGCAAGGCACCGGATGTCTGGGGTAGACGCCAGATGTCCGGGGCCTGTAGCACTTGGTGGCTGGGAGGCTGTTGTTGTAGGGGTTGTCTCCAGCGGCCGGATGTCCGGGTCCTGGAGCTGTCTCCTTCTTCCATCGTCACTTCCGCGCATTCTTGGCCTTGGTCCTTGGGTTCTCCATGGTCTCCTCGGGTGTACCTGAGTATGCACAAGGTCCGCGCTTGAAGTAGCATCCATGTCTTACATGCGGAAAGGGAAGATTCAGAAAGGAGCGAGTTCACCTTAGGTCTAAAGGCGTATGCTTGAGTGTACATGGGGATGATCGTAGGATGCTCCGCATCATCTCCCCTCCCTTGGGAAAGATCCAACCTCGGATCATGATCCTCATCACCATGGAAACGGTTGTTGTGGACGGAGTTGAAGACATTGCGCAATCCAAGGACTCCAAGGTGTCGCTGGAGTGGTATACATGTAAAAGGAGCAAACACAAACGACACTCAGAAATACAATGTATAGTGCACACAAAGTGTCTATCAAGGAAATATGAGTCCGTGCGGCAAGAATGTTCGTGACAAAACACATGAAGCTTAGCAAGATGATATGGAATGAGATGTAAAGCATTCATGGGAGCAAAATCATTCATTATGCACACAAATGTATTGTGAATGTGATCAATGCAACCACGGTGCAAAATGATGTCATAGAGAGATGGTTTATCAATAGCATGAATATGGCAATGGATGCTCAATATGAGTATGTGATCATGCAATTGATGATGGCAATATGATTATAATGTATATATGTGCCATCAAGGAAGATCACAACAAATTTGCTAAGAAAGTGCACAAGCTCATATATCATGGATGAAATGGAAATAGATGCAACACGACAATCATAATGTGAGTCAATCCATGCATAAGATGCAAATTTGTCATGTGTATGATATGTCCATCGAGCATGACATGTGTGAGAACAATCAACAAATAAGGAGGTGTTGTTGTACCAATGCTCGATGTCGTGGCATGAGTGGAGGTTCGAAGGTGCTTCCAATAAGTCCGAGCGCTCCTCAACTTGAAGGTCCATGGGTTCCATCTCCAATGTCGGTCCTCCATCCAATAGATATAACATGTAGACAAGAAGGAGGAAACAAGAATGAAAGAATGGCCCGTCCAATATGCTTATTGGAAGATGGATCAAAGTGATGAGGACATGACTACTGTCGGTGTCAAAACCGGCGGATCTCGGGTAGGGGGTCCCGAACTATGCGTCTAGGCAGATGGTAACAGGAGGCAGGGGACACGATGTTTTACCCAGGTTCAGGCCCTCTTGATGGAGGTAAAACCCTACGTCCTGCTTGACTAATATTGATGATATGGGTAGTACAAGAGTAGATCTACCACGAGATCAGAGAGGCTAAACCATAGAAGCTAGCCTATGGTATGATTGTTGTTCGTCCTACGAACTAAAACCCTCCGGTTTATATAGACACCGGAGAGGGCTAGGGTTACACAGAGTCGGTTACAATTGTAGGAGATCTACATATCTGTATCGCCAAGCTTGCCTTCCACGCCAAGGAAAGTCCCTTCCGGACACGGGACGAAGTCTTCAATCTTGTATCTTCATAGTCCAGGAGTCCGGCCGAAGGTATAGTCCGGCTATCCGGACACCCCCTAATCCAGGACTCCCCTAGTAGCCCCCGAACCAGGCTTCAATGACGACGAGTCCGGCGCGCAAATTGTCTTCGGCATTGCAAGGCGGGTTCTCCTCCAAATTCTGTGTACCTATTGAATAATGTCCGGTTTCTTGTAAATGTAGCGCTCCTTGGCTTCTACGCCCAATAATGGCCGTCTTCCACGTGTCAAACGAATACGAAAAGTCAGGGTGTTTTTATATTTACACCCCTAGCCTTGTGAATGAGCCACCTATTTAAGGGGACGAGGATTTAGATCCAAACCACACCTTCTCCCCTCCATGAGTATTCATCAGAGCGTATCCGACAGAGGTCCATTCTATCATGGTCGGCCGCCGTAGCTCCTCCTCTCGCCCTTCTAGCCCTCAGCCTGGAGATTGGGAGAGATGCTCCATCCCGCACAGCGAGATAGTGACGCTCCAGACCAAGGGATTTCTCCCCCCGGCCTATATGGTCCCGGTTCGAGCCGGACTTGCCACCTATAATGGCGGAGAGCAAGCGGAGAGCGCCCCCAATCCCTCCAAAAGAGAGCAGGTATGCCTTGTCCCTTACTTAATAAGAGGGCTCGGATTTCCAATTCATCCATTTCTCCGGGGGCACCTGGAGTTCTATGGCCTCCAGGTGCACAACCTCACGCCTGGCTCCATATTGCATATTGCGGGCTTCGTAGCCCTTTGCGAGCTGTTTTTGGGCTGCGAGGCTCATTTCACGCTGTGGAAAATGCTATTCTGTGTTGTGCCCCATTCTAATAAGGGGTCAATATATCAAGTGGGCAGAGCCGAAGGGTGGCGCCTCGCCGGGACCGGATATCTATCCGAAACCCCAAAGAAGGCGTCCGAGGACTGGCCTTCGGAATGGTTTTATATAGAGGACGTCCCGCTGCCGGATCCTGTCCGGATCGGCCTCCCTGAGTTCGACAGTGCTCCCCTAAAGAAGTGCCTAAGATGGCGTCCACGGAGCCCTCAGAGGGAAAGTGACAGGGATGTTCTTTACCTGATGGGCCGGATAAGATTGTTAGCTCATTCCGGACTAACCATGATCGGGGTCATGGCCGTATGCATCATGCGAGGGGTGCAGCCGCTTTAGTATAGAGGCCTCCCCATGTGGGACTTCAACGGGGAGGACGACGCCACCCGCCATGGCCGAAAGGGGCCAGATTCGGCTGCCGCTCTAATAAAGACCTTGTCCGCTTTGTACAAGGGAGAAGAGGAGGAATTTCTCCGCGTCAACCCACAGGGTGGATTTTCTATGTACAATCCCCCAAGTTGGGTAAGTGGACACTTTTACTTGCCCATCCGTTTTATATTCCCATCGCTAAATATTCAGTCTAACGAATTCAACGCAGGAACTGCGCTAGGCTATTAAGGAAATAAACTGCCCTCCTCCACAACCCGAGGATCTGGGACGATCCCTCGACCCGGCCTCTCAAGAGGATCCGGACTTATCTGTGGAGCTGATTGATGGGGTGTTTCATCAATTGAGCAAGGACAATGCCTTGGTGGCCATTACGGCCGATTACCCAGGGCTACTCCCAGCCTCACAGGTAACTGAGACCGAAGTCCCAGCACTTTGAGAAGGGATCTATCCTCGCGTGTTTTCAATTGCTGTATGACAACCGTGTTTTGCAGGGGAGGTCCTTGAGACGGGAGGCCGAGCGTGCGGCGACTAGCCAACGAGGGGTGGCAAGGCCCCGCGGGCTGAAAAGAAGTGCGGTCCGGACTGAGACGCCGACGCAAAGGTATAGCGCGCCATCTTATTCCCACGTGTTATTCCTTCGAGGCATATTAACGCTCGTGCTCTCTTCAGGACGAAGAAACCTCACCGGACTATATCCGGAGAGGTTGCCAATCGCGCCTCCACCAGCCAGGCTCCAAAGCCTGGTCCAGAAGCAGAGGCAAACACAGGGCACACACCGGACGCTCCTCCGACAGAGGATGCGGACAGGATGTCTGCCACCAATTCCAAGGTGGAGAGTGCCATGAACCACAGGCGTCACCGGACAGTTCTTCACGACGCTTGTTTCTCCCAAGAGGCATTGGATGCCTTCAATTCGGGAGATGTGTACCTCCGTGCCGCTCAAAATGGTCTAGCCAAAGCCACGGAGCAATATGTAAAAGACATACGGGTAAGAAAATTTTGGTAATCATATATATACCAGTAGCCCCCGAGACTTGAAACAGTTAGAATAACTGATTTAAGGATCATTTGTTATGCAGGTTCTTACAGAAAAGAATACCCTACCGTCCCAGGAGCTGGAAGAGTGCAAAGCCCAACTTGAGGCCGCACTAGCCGCGGCAGGGGAGCCCAAGGAGACTCCCTCTGGTAATATACGCTTCGAAAGATAAGTATTTTGCGAAGTGCGGCGTAGGTGCAAATCTGACAAATGAAATTGCAGATGGCGTCGGATTAAATCCGGAAAAGCAACAACTCCTACGCCAGCTGAAGGCTGGTGAGAGTGTGCTGACAAAGGTGAGGCAGGAGAAGAACGATCTCCAAGATGCCAACACCAAGCTGGGCGTTGAACCGAAGGATGTTCGTGCCCAGCTGTTGGACTCCATTAAGGAGAATCAGCGGCTTCGACGCGGCATATTTAGTAAGTGCTTAAACAAACTTTTGAAAAAAGAGTTCGGCGAGGAAGTCGACTAATAGAGTAATGTCTGTAGGTATGCTAACAGGTCGTCCTGCAGAGGAAATGCCCGGTTCTATAGGTGACCTTCTTCCCGAGCTCTCACAACTGCACGAGCGAGTTCGGGAGGTGATGCAAGGCGTCGCCCAGGCCTTGTGGCCATCCGTCTCCATGCCCGAAGGCCTTGGAGAGCTTGTGGAGAAGCTGAAGGGAGCGTGGCGGCGCTTCCGATTGTGGAAGATGTCGGCCTGCCATCAAGGCGCCAGAGAGGCCTGGGCCATGATGAAGACGTGGTACACGAAGGCTGACCCAAACCACATGGCCGAGGTCGGACCCGTGGGGCTCGATGGGAAGGAGACCCTGTGAGCTTAGTATACGGCCAAGTAGAATTGGCCGCAAAGTATTCCCAACAGGACTGTAAGCTAGACAGCCTGTTGGATGGTATCGAAGAGGAATACAATCAGTCAGATTGACTATGTAATTTTAATTGACATGTGTAATACCTTCTAGCCAGATTGTAGATCGTTTGTCATGGCCGACCTTTTCGCTTCAACCTCGGGACCTGACGGTCCGGAGTGTGTCCGAATACCCTTGCGGTTATATAAGAACCGGGGTATGCATGGAAACCAGGCGTAGGGGTCATTAGTGCTTGAACAGACAAGTGCCCAACTAGTTATGTTATATTACATGGTTAGTAAGAAACATCTTCCAGGGAGAATAGTTCTGTTAGGGGTTCCTTTCCCTGGGAGGCATGCCCTAAAGTGCATGTCCATTCTGCAAAAAGAGACGCAAGAAAAACATCTGGGGGCGTGTAGATAAATAAGTGAAAGAAAAGATCATCTTTAGTTCACCGACCGAATATTCCCTTAAGAACGCTATCTTTCGGCTTCACCCAGTCTGAGGTGCACATCTGGCTGACCCGGCAGTAACAATCGCAGAGGTGCTCCCTTTACCACCTAGCCAAACAATCAGGAACGTCGGGGTAAGCACAGGAGCCAGGCAACCCAGCTTGGCCAAAACTTAAGTCATATCGATGCATATAATGGTGAATAAAAGGTACATGCGGAAGTGTGACACATGTGTTGGGCATGAAGCCCGTATAAATAAGCTTCTATTTAAAGAAGCCCCCAGGTTTAATGAGCGCGGATAGCACATCACTTTATGAGCCTTTGAAGGCTATAAGAGAAAGAGAGGAGGAGGAGAGAAATGTAAGACAGAAAGTATATAAAAAATGGACAGAGGAAGGAGACGAACACAGAGTCCGGCGCTAGGCATAGAATCTTCGGAGAGGGGCTGCGTTCCATGGGTTCGGCTCGAGTCGGTTATCCGATGCATCTCGCAGGCGGTACGCTCCACCAGTCAGGACTTGGTCAATTATGAAGGGACCTCCCCACTTGGGCTTGAGTTTGTCCTTTTTCTTGTCCGGTAGGCGTAGAACTAATTCGCCAACGTTGTAATTTTTGGCCCGTACTTCTCTTCTTTGGTATCTTCAAGCCTGCTGCTGATAGAATGCAGAACGGGCTTTTGCCATGTCTCGCTCTTCCTCCAAGGCTACCAAACTGTCCTGCCGATCGAGCTCGGCTTCTCTTTCTTCATACATGCGCACTTGAGGTGAGTCATGAATTATGTCGCAGGGCAAAACTGCCTTTGCGCCGTACACCATGAAGAATGGTGTGTATCCGGCGGTGCGATTCGGCGTGGTCCGCAGCCCCTAGAGTACAGAGTCGAGCTCCTCTACCCAGTGCATATTAGATTCCTTAAGGGACTGCACTAATCGGGGTTTGATACCGCTCATGATAAGACCATTTGCACGTTCGACCTAGCCGTTAGTTTGTGGGTGATAGACGGAAGCATAATTGAGCTTGATGCCCATGTTTTTGCACCAGAGTTTTACCTCATCGGCCGTAAAGTTCGTGTCGTTATCACTGATGATGCTGTGGGGGACGCCGTAACGGTGTACAACCCCGGATATAAAGTCTATCACCGGTCCGGATTCGGCCGTCTTAACAGGCTTGGCTTCTATCCATTTGGTGAACTTATCCAACATGACCAGTAAGTATTTTTTTCTTGTGGGTTCCGCCTTTAAGGGGTCCAGCCATGTCAAGCCCCCAGACCGTCAAGGGCCAAGTGATGGGGATAGTTTAGAGGGCGGTGGGTGGCATATGGCTTTGGTTTGCAAAAAGCTGGCAACCGACGGATCGTTGACTAAGTCCTGGGCGTCTGCCCGGGCCGTCGGCCAATAAAAACCTGTACGGAAGGCCTTGCTTACAAGGGACCGAGCTGCAACGTGATGACCGCCGAGTCCGGCATGAATTTCAGCCAGGAGGTTCCGCCCTTCCTCTTCGGAGATGCACCTTTGAAGAACTCCGGTAGTGCTTTTCTTATAAATCTCTCCCTCATGGACTTTATAGGCTTTAGATCGCCGCACTATGCAGCATGCCTCATTTTGGTCCTCGGGGAGTTCCTGCCTAGTAAGGTAGGCGAGGAATGGTTCTGTCCACGGGGCGATGACGGCCATTATTGCGTGGGCTGAAGGTGTTATTTCATTGGCAGAGCCTCAAATTATGTCAGAGTGTTCGGTGTCGGGCAGTGCGGTTGGGTCCGGGCTGTTATTGTCGGGTTCCCCTTCCCGTACTATGGATGGCTTGAGCAGCTTTTCCAAGAAGATGTTGGTGGGGACTACATCGCGTTTTGCGCCGATGCGTGCCAGGACATCTGCCGCCTGATTATTTTCCCGGGCTATATGGTGAAATTCTAGCCCTTCGAACCGAGCTGACATTTTTAGGACAGCGTTGCGATAAGCTGCCATTTATGGATCGTTGGCATCAAAATCTCCATTTATTTGGGATATTGCGAGGTTCGAGTCCCTGCGCACCTCTAGGCGTTGAATGCCCATGGATACTGCCATCCGGAGACCATGTAAAAGGGCCTCATATTCGGCTGCATTGTTGGAGTCTGTGTACATTATCTGGGGTACATATTGAACTGTGTTTCCTGTGGGGGACGTCAAAACGACACCAGCCCCTAGACCGGCCAACATTTTGGAGCCGTCGAAGTGCATGACCCAGTTTGAATATGTGCCGTACTCTTTAGGGAGTTCGGCCTCCGTCCATTCTGCGAGGAAGTCGGCCAAAACTTGCGACTTGATAGCTCGCCGTGGCTTGTAAGTTATGTCGAACGGGAGGATCTCGATGGCCCATTTTGCAATCCGGCCCATCGCGTCGCGGTTGTTTATAATATCGTTAAGTGGCATTTCCGAGGCTACCGTTATTGAACACTCTTGAAAGTAGTGTCGCAGCTTTCGGGATGCCATAAATACCGCGTACGCAATCTATTGATAATGCGGGTACCGTGACTTGCACGGAGTAAGGACAGTGGACACGTAGTAGACTGGCTTTTGGAGGAGGAATTTGTGTCCATCCGTTTCTCGTTCGACGACGAGCACTGCGCTTACGACCTGATGGGTTGCTGCAATGTATAATAGCATTGGTTCGCCAATGTTTGGCGCAGCCAGGACTGGGTTTGTAGCCAAGATGGCTTTTATTTCGTCGAGTCCGGCCGTGGCTACATCCGTCCACTCGAAGTGTTCGGTGCACCGAAGGAGGCGGTAAAGGGGTAGGGCCTTTTAGCCCAAGCGGGAGATAAAAGCGGCTTAGAGCCGCCACGCATCCGGTTAATTTTTGTATTTTTTTGAGGTCCTTCGGGATATCCAATTGTGACAGAGCTCGGATCTTGGCTGGATTTTCTTCAATTCCTCTACCGGATACAATGAAGCCCAAGAGCTTTCTGCCTGGAACGCCGAAAACGCATTTTTCCCGGTTGAGCTTGATGTCGTATGTTCGGAGGTTATCGAATGTTAGCCTCAAGTCGTCTACTAGAGATTCGACATGTCTTGTTTTAATGACCACATCATCTATGTATGCCTCCACTGTTTTGCCGATCTGGTTTCCCAGACATGTCTGAATCATGCGCTGATATGTTGCGCCGGCGTTTTTGAGCCCAAAGGGCATTGTGTTGAAGCAAAATGGGCCGTATGGTGTAATGAATGCCGTTGCGGCTTGGTCTGACTCTGCCATCTTTATTTGATGGTAGTCGAAGTATGCATCGAGGAAACACAACGAATCGTGTCCTGCGGTAGCGTCGATAATTTGATCGATGCGGGGGAGAGGGAAGGGATCCTTTGGGCAAGCCTTGTTAAGGTCTTTAAAATCAACGCACAGGCGCCATGATTTGTCCTTCTTTGGTACCATCACCAGGTTTGCTAGCCAGTCTGGGTATTTTATATCTTTGATGAATCCGGCCTCCAATAGCTTGGCTAGTTCCTCTCCCATGGCCTATCTCTTAGGTTCGGAAAAACGCCGAAGAGCCTGTTTGACTGGCTTGAATCCTTTTAGGATATTTAAGCTGTGTTCGGCCAGCCTGCGTGGGATTCCTGGCATGTCTGAAGGGTGCCAGGCGAAAATGTCCCAGTTCTCTCGTAGGAACTCTCGCAGTGCGGCGTCTACATCAGGGTTTAACTGTGCCCCGATGGAAGCTGTTTTATTGGGGTCCGTTGGCTGGACCTGGAATTTGACTATTTCGTCCGCCGGTTTAAAGGAGGTGGACTTGGATCTTTTGTCGAGTATCACATCGTCCCTATTCACCGTGGAGCACAGCGCAGTCAGTTCCTCAGCCGCTAGAGCTTCGGATAGCGCCTCGAGGGCCAGTGCGGCTGTCTTGTTTTCGGCGTGGAGTGCTATGTCCAGATCACTAGCGAGAGTGATGATTCCGTTAGGCCCGAGCATCTTGGGCTTCATGTACCCTTAATGGGGTATTGCTTGGAAGACTGTAAACGCTTCCCGCCCTAGCAGAGCGTGATATCCGCTACTGAACGGGGCCACCTGGAATGTGACCTCTTCGGACCTGTAATTATCCGGCGTGCCGAACACCATATCTAGTGTGATTTTTCCTATACAGCGCGCTTCCCGATTGGGGATTATTCCTCTAAAGGTTGTGCTACTTCGCTCAATGCGGTTCCAGTCTATTTCCATTTTTTGAAGGGTTTCCTCATAAATGAGGTTCAATCTGCTGCCGCCATCCATGAGTACCGTGGTAAGACGAAAGCCGTCCACTATTGGACTGAGGACCAATGCGGCTGTTGCTCGGGCTATTCGGAATTTAGGTTCATCACTGGCGTTAAAAGTAATAGCCGTGTCACTCCATGGCTTTATTGTTGCTACTTGGTAGACTTCGGCAAGGCTGCGGAGTGTTCTTTTTCGCATATTATTTGATGCGAAAGTCTCGAAGACTGTTAATATCGTACTGGTGTCTCTGGGGTGGCTTTCTGTGGCTTCTAGAATTAGAAGATCTTCGCCAATTTTTGCCACCTGCCGGAGTATCCAACATGCTCTAAGGCTGTGGGTTGGTGTGGCGCTCTCTGCACTGTGAATTTTACAGGGTCGATTAAGCCGTCCTTCCAATACGGTTCCGTGCCCTGTAGAGGGCTTTTGCTTTTTGGTATTGAACCCCAGGTGTCTGGCGATGATGCACCCTTTTATTTCGGACTGGGTTTGTATTCAGGGCCGGATTGTCCCAAAATTTTATTTCGGTTTTCTAGGCGCTTTCCATCTCACAGTACTTTCGTACTATGGACGCCAAGTCAGCGAAGCGTGTAATATCACGGCGACTTATGACGTTGAGGATTCCCTTGTCCGTGCAATTATTGCAGAAGAATGAAATTGCGTCTTCCTCGCGGCAGTCCTTTATCATGTTCATAACCAGGAGGAATCTGGCCCAGTAATGATGTACTGCTTCTTCGGGCTCTTACCTAATTTAGGATAGATCGCTTATGTACCGGTGGGTGGGTGGAATCAAATTCGAAACCTCACCCAATCTGAGACCCAGGGGCCAAGGAGTTTCCGAACTCAGAAGTTTGGATTCTTGGATGCTGTCCAATGAATCTAGCCCGTCGCCTAATTTTAAGTTCAGGTCTTGAGTGATGTCCTCCCCTCCGTAGGTATCCGACTTGGAGGGATAGGGAATCCGGACATAGCTAGTCCTTAAGATAGATGAAGGGTCGCTGCACTGTCCCTCTACCACGGCAACGTGATGGGTGACCTGGGGAGAGTTAATCTCTCTTAGATCAGGTTTAGGCCCAATCTGGTCGTAATCCGTAGCGACTCCCAGGGCGGCGATGTGATCCCAGAGCTCGTTTAGGGAAGAGATCTCCATGGGATCTAGATGCTCGGCTAATTCCGAGCTAACGCGAAGATTGCTTTCGATGACCCGAGAGGTCATCATCGGCGCAACAGCCGAACAGGCGGTCATAAGGAAACCACCTAGCCAGAGAGTTTGGCTGACAGGCAAAGCTCCCTTAGCAATGGTGCCGTCTTTAAAGACGGGATGAGGCATCCTTCTTGATGGCGACAGCACAGAGGAACTCTCAATGAAAGCACCAATGTCGGTGTCAAAACCGGAAGATCTAGGGTAGGGGGTCCCGAACTATGCGTCTAGGCGGATGGTAACAGGAGGCAGGGGACACGATGTTTTACCTAGGTTCGGGCCCTCTAGATGGAGGTAAAACCGTACGTCCTGCTTGATTAATATTGATGATATGGGTAGTACAAGAGTAGATCTACCACGAGATCAGAGAGGCTAAACCCTAGAAGCTAGCCTATGGTATGATTGTTGTTCGTCCTACGGACTAAAACCCTCCAGTTTATATAGACACCGGAGAGGGCTAGTGTTACAAAGAGTCGGTTACAATGGTAGGAGATCTACATATCCGTATCGCCAAGCTTGCCTTCCACGCCAAGGAAAGTCCATTCCGGACACGGGACGAAGTCTTCAATCTTGTATCTTCATAGTCCAGGAGCACGGCCGAAGGTATAGTCCGGCTATCCGGACACCCCCTAATCCAGGACTCCCTCAACTACCTTGGATACGACCAAAAATATTGCATACATGCATATTTGTCAGGTGATTTCTAGTGAAAACTATTCTATAATCTATTTATGTTATCCAGAACAAAAATACTTCACACACTTTTGTGTTTTGTCTAATTGCATGTCTATGGGACATTTGTACAATCCACATATGAAGATAAGGGAAAAGGAGAAGTTTAGGTTCTGTTCAAAAAGTCCTCTCATGTCACTTTTGGGCCAAGAGAAGATAGAGTCCAAGTCTCTCACGTTTTGGATTCAGATTCGGACCGCACAGACATACCTGACTCTATACCTAGCCATACCTTGGGCCGGGCCTAGCCATGCCCGACGCAAAAAACCCAGGCCCGAGCCCGGCCTGGCCCGGTCGTCGGTCCTGTTTTCTAGGCCCGAGCCCGGCCCAAACACGTAAAAGCCCGTCGGGCTTCGGGCCGGCCCGGCCCGTCCTTCAAGAAAACACGAAAACGATGGGCCCGGGCCTGGCCCGGCCTTCAGGCTCAAAATCTAGGCCCGAGCCTGGCCCGGGAGCAGCGTCGGCCGGGCCAGGTCGGGCTTTTTCGGGCCGGGCTGCCCATGGCCAGGACTACCTGACTCAAAATGCCAACAACTTTTTCACACGGACTCCGAATTGGGTCATTCTTTTTTTATTGGAAAGTAGATTTCGTGCTCTTTCCAATTCAATTGGATTCACCTTCAAATTCGTCCGGAGCATTGAGGTATCGACGAAACAATCTGACGATGCAGCAGAATCCGAGTCAAACAAGAAGTCCAAAGGTGTTGCATCACCTCCACTTGGGCCCATGAGCCTTGTACAACCTAGGGTTGGTTTTAGGATTCCTTGGGATGTCCTCCCACCTCCTTGGCCACCACCCCTTGCTCCTATATAAGTAGATCCATCTAGTAGCTTTTTCCTTGGGATTTGTTTAGTTAAAAGTTAGCCATTGCAACTTCGTGTACTTCGTTTGTGTCCAACGACCAGACCAAGACCGCTTATAGATCCCCACCATTATTAATACTTCATATATATTTGCAATATTCAGATTGCTTTATCATATTCTTGCTCGTTCTTCGATTGCTTGCAGGAATAGACCTTCGTGGTCAGGCTGACCGTGCTTTCGGCATCATCAGTAACCTCATGAGATTAGTTTAGCGATTGCTAAGGCGCAACGTCTTGCACGTTTGTAGTCGGATCATCAAAGTCGACTCCATCAAATCGATAGTTATCATCTCATCGAAAGATCGGGACACCCTCGCCTCTATCAAGTGGTATCAGTTTTCAGGTTGCTCGGTGAGAATTTCCAGTTTTCATAGATTAGATTTATTTTCTTACCCCTATTGTCCAAGAAAAAGCCACAAAAAAGTTAGATCTATTCATCCTTTGTCCAAGCCAGTCTGAGCCTTTGCAATTTTATTTTCATTTCTTGCATAGTTGAATTATCGGTTGCATCGTCGTGTCGACTTGCTGGTCTTAGTGTCTAGTTCATTTAGAGTTTCGAGTTCTGTTGACATTAGTCACGTCGCCGCTGCATTGTTATCCCTTCCGCTGTCCACCACTTATCCATCAATTTCCACCACATGCTACCCATCGTTCACTGTCACAATCATAATTGAGATCGTTCACATCTTTGCTTGATCCAATCTGCATCTTATCTTGTTTGTTTTGGAAAGAGGGAGAGAGATAAAAAATGAGAGAAAAAAGTCAGAGAAAAAAGAGAAATAAAAAGAAAAAAGTGTGAGAAAAAAAGAGTAAAAAAACAAAATTTGGATCTATCTAAACTCAATCTCGTAGTTGAATTCGGATTGGAATCTGTTTTGTGCACTGTTCAGTAAAACAGGCATAACTCTCTCATACGAAGTCCATTTTGGCTCCGCAAGTACTCAAATGAAAGCTAGCGACGAGTCGCATCTAAATAGTTGTAGAATCTAGTTCAATATTTGGCACCTCCAAATCGGCTTTTAAATAGGTCTTTTTGCCCACGTACACATCTTATTCCAGTTTTTCAGGCCAGTTAGAGAATTTTTTGACTCCTCATATCAACTCGGAATTGAGTGATTCATTTTGCGTTTGAAAGCTTGAGTCAATACCATTCTTGAAAAAATTATCAAAAAATTGGCACAAACTTCTCCAGAGAAAAGTTGGAGAGGAAGTTGTTGATATATCCTGCTTGGCTGTTATTTGACATCATTATCTTTACGGCTATTGTGGTCTTCATTTATATTTTGCTGTCCAGAGCTACTTCATATCCTTTATTGATGCTAGTTGTGCTACGGCGTGACCTCATTAGTGTTCTAGGCTCGCGTCTCTAGTCCGGTTTAGCCTAGGACCAGCACAGTACCGTCGTTGAGCGTTTCTTCAACATTGCATCTCTGAATTGATTATTGCTAATCTTTTGCTACCATATACTTAAGCCTTCCAAGCTCCACATATTTCTACACCGTGTTTACGCACTTTCCCCTGGCAATCGCTTTACTCAATCTTCAGAGTTATTTGACACCTCTGGTTGCCGATCACCACCTGCTGCATGGTAAGAACTTGTAAGATATTGAGATTTGCTATACTGTGAGCGTTTTATCACCACTTCCAAGTAGTTCATAGGAACATTTTTTTGGATTCTGTTTCTTGTTTCTACTAATCATGACAGGATCCAGAGTCAATTCATGGGCTTTGTCGATCGTGGGAAACATGCCGCCACCTTTGCAAATACCACAATCGTCATAAGAGGTGCACAAACATCCAAATGCACATGACTAGGTTAATGTATCTATACCACCATTTAGTGGCCATTTTAGACCTGCTTTATATATTTGCTTCCCATAAATTTGATGAACATAAAAAGGTTAAGGTTGCGGTTGGTTCTTTCACTGGTTATGCTTTGGTTTGATGGAGTGAATATGTTCGGTTACACCCTGATTATATACCTACTACTTGGGATGATTTGAAACTTGCCATGCGACATAATTTCGTTCCCGCTTATTATACTCGCGACATGATTAAGAAGTTGCAACATTTAAAACAAGGTAGTGACACTATAACAAAATATTATGATGATTTACAAACTACCTTGTTGCATTCCTCTTTAGAAGAAAGTGTAGGTGATTTTATGGATAGATTTTGGGGAGAATTAAACCGTGATATTCAAGAGATATTCATTCATGAAGAGTGTTATCCTATGGACCATTTGTTTCGTCTTGCTTGCAAAGCTGAACAGGAATTAAAACGACGTGTTGCCCATGAGGAGAACAAGCGCACGGTGCACATTTGATGCGGAGCATCCTATGGACATTACCTTGCCAAGAGTCCGTTCGGCGAGTGACACGTGCGACATCTACTTCACATACACAAAGGTGAATCACATCATTTACACGTGCTCACTTGACCCCTTCGAGGATGGTATACTACTTGACACTTCTCCCGTGTGCATGCATAGGTATTGTCGGAATGCTACGGACAACGTGGAGGAGTGCAAGCGCCAAGGAACACCTAGACCATCCGCGAGGGAAGCATGAAAGCGAAGACGGAAGAAGAAGGAGATGCGGAGTCTACAGCGACCAGACGACCGGAAGCCACCGAACGTCCGACACTCTATAGCGCTCGGACGATCGACGTCCACCGGACGTCTGACGCGACCACGCCAGGACTAGCCAGGAGATCTACAGCAGTCGGATGACCGACAACCTCTGGACGTCCGATGAGACCCAGCACCCGGACGACCGGTGCCACAACACCCGAGAAGAATCAACGGACATCCGACGTGCGCCGGACGTCCGGACTGTCCTGAGCCTCCGGACTTCCGACCCCCACCGGTCGTCCAGTACCTGCCTGTGTGCAGCCACGGGCCTTTGGCCTTGTACCCCTCTCCCACTTACCCCTTTGTGGCTAAGACTATAAATAGACCACCTCCACCTCCTTTCTAAGGTTAGCAAAGGATTAGCTCATATTTCGTGTGAGAGCTTTGCTCATCCACTTGGTTACCTTCTCCTCGGAGATTCAAGCCTCCTACGGTGAAGATCCCCCAAGCGGATTCAAGACCCCTCTTTAGGGAAGAACATCAAGACCTCCTCACGGAGAAGACCGGTTACCGTGTATCGTCCATTTTGACTTCTGATCATGTATTTTCACCTTTGTACTCGAGGATCTAGCATATGTGTGACTTGTTGTTGTTAATTTGAGTTTTCCTCTTGTGTTTCCCTTGTGTTTTCCCTTGTTTCCCTCCTCGTGTTCTTCATGTTCGTCGCGGGATCCGCTCCTTTCATGAAAGATCGACCTATAGGGTTCCTACCCTACATCATCTTGGTATCGTGAGCCAAGTTGATCACGATTTCGGAGCCTGCCCTCTTCGTTTTCTAGCTTGATTTTGTTGTGTTCTTCCCCAATTTTGACAATCCCCACCAAAAATAGCCCCAATTTTTTTTGTGATTTGTTGGTTTGATGAAGTTTTGTTGGATTTGATCCGTAGATTTGCTTGGTTTCAAGAGGATCTAGCATCTCCCCAAGTTTCCCCATCTTTCATCCACTAAATCTCCTCATTTTTTACCCCAAAATCCCCAAATTCCGCCTAAAATCGCGTTCTGAAACTCGCATGTCGCGTTGACCCCGACCCCCGGACGACCGACGCTTTCCGGACGTCCGGAGCCCCTGGAACGACCGGATGTCCGACCTTTTTCGGACGACCGGAACCCCTAACCCGAGCCGAATTTACAGATTTTTGAGCCCGCCCGGACGTCCGGCCCCCGGACATCCGACCTTGTCCGGACCTCCATAACCTGTAGTTTCAGATTTTGCTGAAATTTTGTTTCGGCATAACTAATTCATCCGGAGTCCGATTTTCACATTCTTTAGCTCGTTGGAAAGCTCTTGACATCCTCCTTCCCACAAAAATACCACCAACATCTTTTGACTCCATCAAATTTTGTGAATTTTGGCATCTTTGCCTAGGGCTTCCACCACATCATGCGCTATACCACCACCGACTTCCGCAACCTAACCAATTTTGTTCCCCATCGCATTAGTGGTTGCTTGAGGAGTGATTTGAGTCTCCTAAGGTGTCTACGCTACTTAGGGACGGTTGCTTCTTCATCAATCACCACCACCACAATAACTTCCGCATAGTTTTGCCCACCTCACACTCCCGCCACCTTGATTTAACCCAATTTTGTTTGTGTTGTGAGTTGTGTCTCCTGAGGTGTTTCGGTTACTTAGGGACCGTGCTTCCAACTCCGACACCATGTATAGTCCACCACCTTACCCTCCATTTCCGCATTGCGTACTCCACAACCCATCATTGCATTTCTGCAATCCCTTTGAGCTTCTGCAACCACCACCGCATTCCCTCTACCACCATTTGACATTTGAGATTTTGAGTTTGCGGTTTTTCCGTTTCCTAAGGTGTTTCGGCTACTTAGGGACGAGTCTCCATCATCTTGGTATCTCCATCAAGATAACCGCCACTCATCATCGCCAAGGACGGTAACCTCCATATCATCTTGGTATTGTGGTATCCCTCCATTGTATATTCCCTTGCCATTGCATTGATAACCCCCTAGCCCATTTTGCAATCACTTGCCTATCGAGACTAGCCATATGAGTATTGCCGGCAACGTTACTTGTGCACATTAGTGATCTGCACCATACATTGCATACATACCATATCATATTGGTATCATATCATCCCTTGTGTCACAAGATTGTTCCCGTATATTCCCAATTGCTACCTTGGTTTGTCATTTCGCATCGTGGCCATATCGAAAAAAAGAATAAAGCTTTTAAGCAAAAGAAAAAGAGAGCAAAGAGCTTGTAAGCAATAGCCATAGCATCATACCACATTGTCATATCTGATCATCTTGGATCACACCACCAGAACATACATACATAGCATACTTGGGATAGAAAGATCATACATTTTGCATCTTATAGGTTGTGCACAAGTGTCATATCCGCCTATAGAGCAATCGTGCTGGCGTCTCTCTTGAGTTGTGCAACACGAGCATTTTCCATGGATTTCACATTTTGTGCTCATTCCTTAGTTGCACGACCCCATTTATCTATCCATGTGTGTGTTTCCGTGTACCACATATTGCTATTGGTCTACTTGTTACACTTGCGAATTTGTGAATCTCTTTCAACATTATTGACTCTTGCTAACATTTTGCATTAAATTTTTTGTGCCACTATCCTCACTGAGGTCCACCATAAGCCTTATTTGTGTAGGTGTGAGAAACCGACAAGAATGGTACAAATTGTGCTATTTCCTTGTTACATCATGGAGTGATCATTGATCCATCTTCAACTTCGGTCAAGGTACATTTGGTATCGTTCTTCTCTTTCTCACACTCATATTTGCTCGAGTCTTGTGATGGATAGGCAAGGCATTTCATCTTCGATCCACAACAACAACGACGAGTTCGATGCCACGAACAACTCCAACGATGCCAAGATGCAAGCTCAAATGGAGGAGATCAAAGCCCTCATCAAGTCGTACAAGCGATCTTCCTCATCTTCGAGAAGACGCTCAAGAGCACATGCCACCGAGCTACCATCTCCTGCAAGATCACATCGGCATCGACACCATCACCAACAAAGACGTGAAGGTCAAGAGCTCAACACCACCAACCGCTCAACGACTTCACCATCTCCCTTGGCATCTTCGCCAAGCGACTTCAAGGCATCTTCGCCTATGGACATACGACATCTTCGCCCACAAGCACATCAAGAGAAGCTCCCCAAGCTCAAGTCCGCGACTTCCACGAGCTACCACGACCTCGACATCCACCATGAGATTCCTTTCTATGGAACTCTAGAACCCGAGGAGTATCTCGAGTGGGAGCGTTTGATGGACGAATACCTCAAGCTGCATCAAGTTCCTCCCGAAGATCAAGTGAAGTGCGCCATAAGGAACTTCCATGACTACGCGTCCACATGGTGGCTTCACGCACCTTCGGAGACCCACAACATGAGTTGGCCCAATATGAAGAGAGCTTTGCGGGGAGAGTACGTGCCTCCAACCTACATGGAACAACTTCAACGCCAATTGGAGAACACCATCCAAGGATCCAAGTCCATCGACGAGTACTTCAAGGAGATGAAGATTGCCTTGCGACGAGCCGGCGTGGATGACCCCATTTCGATGAAGTTCCACTTTATGATGGGATTGCACAACAACATCTCCAAGACGATCTTCCTCGAGAACTACAAGTCCCTCGACGACAACTACATTGGCGCTCTCAAGGCGGAACAAGAACTCATGAAGGCCAAAGTTTCTCCACCCCAAGCTCACTTCGCGATGACCAAGCTCCATGAGAACAAGCATGAGGCTAGTACCACCACGATGTCCAAGCCCGACGAGCTCCAAGACGATGCTCCCAAGTTTGACTTCACCGCCATCCCTCTTTGTGGCATCGACAATGCCGAGTCTACCATGACTCTTTTTCAAGATGGTGCGGCGACGAGTACGACTACGGAGACCCTCAAGGACCAAGCTTTGGAGGCGACCGACAAGGTGGCGAGCAAGGATGATGCTTCCATCTTAGGAGGCAAGAGTGATGATGTGCCATCTTCGGCCTTCATCCACGATGACGACAATGAGATGGTTGAGCATGGGATTTTCCCTTCGACCACGGCGACATATGATGACTTGAGTGACCTGTGCCACCATATTGAGAGTGAGAGTGACTTCACCACTAGCCCCATATATGTGTTACCACAATTCCCATGTGAGGAGAGCCACAACCCCCACCACTTGAGTGAGATGGGTGACTCCACCGTATGTGAGTTTGAGCGCACCTATTTTGAGGGAGTGAGTGAACCACCACATAGAGAGAGTGACATAGTTGATAGGTCATGTGAGGCCACTTTCAACACTAACAACTTGACCTCTACCTCTATTGTGTCTTCTCATTTGGTGCTAGGTCACATCTATGATGATGCGCAGATGCGCGACGAGTTCGTCCTCCAAAGACGATGGCCATGGTGGAATATGATACACCCCCACATGGTTCCATCAAGATGATGATATTGACCACCATTTGGTCTTTCCCACCTCACCTACACCACTTGAGTTGAATGAAGAAGGTAACATAGGTGGACATTCTTGACATTGATTGCTTGCATGATGTTGATCAACCTATTACCATGCTTCATGCTAGTGCGATTTCCCCATGTGATGATTTACCCATTTATGATGAGTATGATGATTGCCATGTGGAGTCTATTAGTTTTGATGCAATGTTACATAGGATTTCTTGTGCTAATTCTCTCGGTCACATCATGTTTGCCAATCCGCTTGACTTGTCATATGCTATGCATGAGATCAATCATATGTCATATTTGCAATCTCTTCATAGTGACTATGCATATGCTATTAAAATAAACCCAATTTGCACATATGACATAGATGACAAGCCTATGGTTATTGGCATTCGTTTCTATTGTGATGATATTGACATGATACCTTTGCATCATTTATCTCATATGCCATGCCATAACCACCTAGCTTCGGATATGCATTCTTTTGGATGTTGTCCATTTTCCCCATATGATGTTTCCAATATTGCTCATGAGGAGACCCCCATAGTTTCCTCATACATTTTAGGAGATTTTGATCACTCTCATCCATTGCATGATCCTCATACTTATGTGCACAATATGCTCCCCATGAATAAACGTGCTATTGATGTGCCATATACTTGCATTCTCAATTTGTGTCCCCATCGTGTTATACACAATAACTATTCTTTGATGATGGATGACATGTTCTTATACCATGCATCAAATTTATTTGAGCGATGCTTATCTTGTACTAACTCACACGTGCACATACACATCATGATGGATGATGTGTACATTTACCACGCGCACAATTTCTTTGGTTGGTGTCTCTTTTGTGTAGGTACCCATGAATATATGTCAACCTCGCAATCCCACGAGTTGACAAAAGGAGCTCTAGAGAGAAATGATGACTTGGGATCCCACAGAGTGTCTTTCCCACCGCTCTCTTCGCGCAAAGACTTCACACATTTCTTCTACATGGCCCTCACTTGGCTATGGGTTGTTGTCCATTATATATCCTTTGCCCATCTTGCCATGTTCACTTTGCATGATATGCTCATTCCTATGCTTTTGCCATGCATTTGTGACCCATGCTTTGCATTACAAATGATGATTGATTCTCATACTTGTATGTGTATTTGCAAGCTTGGTGGAGATATTGCTTGTTATTGCCATGTTTGCTTTGTGCCCCATGCCTATGATGATACTTTCATCTTGCTTTGTGTTCGTGCTTGCGATATGTCTTGTGCATTGCCTATGCCTATTATTTGCTCTCATGACATGATTGCCATGATTTACTCTGGAATGTTGCATCTTCGCACTACTACCTTGCACGACTTGACTACCATGATTGCTTGGCTTGTTGCATCACCGATGACTCAAATTTGCTCGCTTCATGCGGTTGATGACAACCATCCACACGCTTTGCACATGATTATTATTGCTTCTTGTCATATCTCTCCATATGTTTCCTCTCTCATGCTAGATGATTTTCCATGTATTGAGCGCAACCATGATTTTAATCTTGCTAATGATATTTCCCCCATAGCATTCTCACATATGTTTGGAGATTTTGACATATTCCTTGTGAAGCATGCTTGTCCTACCTCTTTGCACCATATACCTCGTGCCATGAATATTTCCATTGTTGCATCATATTATTCATACACTTGTGCTTCTAATGGTTATGTGCAAGAGAAGAGAACCATCATGATGGATGATGTGTTTATCTACCATGCGCATACATTCTTTGCTTTCTTTTGTGCATGTGTAGGATACCTGGACCTTGTGTCGACTTCCGCTTCACATGAGTTGACCATTCAAGCTCTTGAGAGTGAGCCTCATACATTCGACCATGACTCACTTCTCCAACACCTTTCCTACCACTTCGGCATTGTGAAGAATGCACAAGGACACGCCTTCAAGGTGACATCTTTCTTGAGCATGGATATTGCGGATCATACTACTTGTGTTGCTTGCACCATGACGCTTATTGTTCATCTTGCACCACTTGATTGCACACATGTTAGAGACCTTGCTTCGATTTTTCATTTTCACTGCTCCATGCATCATGATATATATGCCTTGTGTGTTGCATCCAATTCTTGACTACTTGCTCCTCTCATATGTTTGGTTGCAACAATGTCATCGCTTCACATATGCCATGTGCCATCGATTGCTACATGCTTGCCTTGATTGCCTCACGCACGATGAACACTTGCTCTTTCTATTGTGTTGAGTGCCACACTATATTCACTACACCTTATGCACATTATGCTTGGATTGTCTTGCACTTGACCCATGTGTTTAGACACTTCATTTTATTTGGTGTTGTGAATGATTCTTATGCCTACCATAGACCTTTCATTGAGCAATTTGTGAATGTTTGCTATGAGCTTGAGGTAGATGCTTGTTCACTTGTCCAACATATTTGCATCACTACCTCACATTTACATGCTTGTCCCCATGATATCCTTGATTATGCTCAATTTATGTGCTGAGATGCCATGTCACAATCCTTTGTCAAACCATATGCTTTGCATGATGACGAGACTTGTTTGGTGAATCGCCTCTTGAATGCTTGGTTTTGCACTAATGCTAACCACATTTGTTTTTCCAAGTGTTTGTTGTCTTTGCTCATTTTGAAGGAATCATTAGATGGTGCGGCATTGGAGACTGACCACTTCAAGCTTGAAGATGATGACTACTTGGTGAACGTCCTGTTCTACACAGTGAAGCCATCTCTTTCCCATGATGATTTGGTTTTCGATCCGAGGTCGGATCTTTCCCAAGGGAGGGGAGATGATGCGGAGCATCCTATGGACATCACCATGCCAAGAGTCCATTCGGCGAGTGACGTGTGCGACATCTACTTCACATACACAAAGGTGAATCATCTCCTTTACACGTGCTCACTTGACCCCTTCGAGGATGGTATACTACTTGACACTTCTCCCGTGTGCATGCATAGGTATTGTCGGAATGCTACAGACAACATGGAGGAGTGCAAGCGCCAAGGAACACCTACACCATCCGCGAGGGAAGCGTGGAAGTGAAGACGGAAGAAGAAGGAGATGCGGAGTCTACAACGATCGGACGACCGGAAGCCACCCGACGTCTGACACTCTACAACGCCCGGACGTCCGACACGACCACGCCAGGACCAGCCAAGAGATCTACAGCGGCGGGACGACCGACAACCTCCGGACGTCCGACGAGTCCCACCACCCGGACGACCGGTGCCACAACACCTGAGAAGAATCAATGGACATCCGACGCGCGCCGGACGTCCGGACCGTCCTGAGCCACCGGACGTCCGACCCCCACCGGTCATCCAGTACCTGCCTGTGTGCAGCCACGGGCCTTTGGCCTTGTACCCCTCTCCCACTTACCCCTTCGTGGCAAAGACTATAAATAGACCACCTCCACCTCCTTTCTAAGGTTAGTAAAGGATTAGCTCATATTTCGTGTGAGAGCTTTGCTCATCAACTTGGTTACCTTCTCCTTGGAGATTTGAGCCTCCTATAGAGAAGATCCCCCAAGTGGATTCAAGACCCCTCTTTAGGGAAGAACATCAAGACCTCCTCACGGAGAAGATCGGTTACCGTGTATCGTCCGTTGTTGACTTTGGATCGTGTATTTTCCCCTTTGTAGTCGAGGATCTAGCACATGTGTCACTTGTGCTTGTTAGTTTGAGTGTTCCTCTTGTGTTTCCCTTGTGTTTTCCCTCGTGTTCTTCGTTTTCATCGCAGGATCCGCTCCTTTCGTGAAAGATCGGCCTATAGGGTTCCTACCCTACATCAACATTCCAAGAGTTGATATGATTGTTCCTTCAACTACTCGGCATACTATGACAACCACATCCATTGTTGTGAGGACTACATCACCTCCACCATGTGACACATCGCCCCCGAGAGTCGCTACATCATCTGAGTTGATCATAAGAGGTAATGAAAGAGGTACTGATCTTCCATCTCTACATGAGAATGATGAATGCCTTGTCAATTTGAATGCACCATCTGATGAGCTACCCACTACTTTGATCGTACCGCCTATTTTAGAGGACTATGTTGATAATTTGACTTTGCCATGTGATCAAACAACTGAAATACCAACAATTTTGAGTACACCCATTGAATTAACTGTTGATGCAAAAGAACCAATGTATAATCATTTTGATATGATCTCAAATCTTGGTGATGATTCTGTGTCCAATGACTTATTGCCTGTTTTCTTACTTAAGAATGTTGTCGCATGTAAATTTGATGCAAGAAAGATTTATTCATCAATGTTGGGATGGTTTAATGATGAATATTGTCAATCTTTTGATATGAATAAGAGCTTCACTTTTATGTCAAACTGAGTTGCAATATTTTCATGCCTTCTACTTATGATAATATTTTGACTTCATATTTTATGATCTATGAAAGTTACTCATGTATACATGTGTCATATGTGCAAAAATAAAGGGAAGAAAAAATGGATGACATATACATATACAACATGTACACCTTGTCTCTTTTGTTAGCCACATTTCAGATTAAGCAACGCCGAGGACGGCTTTGTTTCAAGAAGGGGAGGATGATGAGGACATGACTACCTTGGATACGACCAAAAATATTGCATACATGCATATTTGTCAGGTGATTTCTAGTGCAAACTATTCTATAATCTATTTATGTTATCCAGAACAAAAATACTTCACACACTTTTGTGTTTTGTCTAATTGCAGGTGTATGGGACATTTCTACAATAGACATATGAAGGTAAGGGAAAAGGGGAAGTTTAGGTTCTGTTCAAAAAGTCCTCTCACGTCACTTTTGGGCCAAGAGAAGATAGAGTCCAAGTCTCTCACGTTTTGGATTCAGATTTGGACTGCACAGACATGCCAGACTCAAAACGCAACAACATTTTCATACAGACTCTGAATTGGATGATTCTTTTTTTGTTGGAAAGTAGATTTCATGCTATTTCCAATCCAATTGGATTCACCTTCAAATTTTTCCGGATCATTGACATATCAACGAAACAATCTGACGCTGCAGCAGAATCTGAGACAAACAACAAGTCCAAAGGTGTTGCATCACCTCCACTTGGGCCCATGAGCCTTGTACGACCTAGGGTTGGTTTTAGGATGCCTTGGGATGTCCTCCCACCTCCTTGGCCACCACCCCTTGCTCCTATATAAGTAGATCCATCTAGTACCTTTTTCCTTGGGATTTGTTTAGTTAAAAGTTAGCCATTGCAACTTCGTGTACTTCGTTTGTGTCCAACGACCAGACCAAGACCGCTTACGGATCCCAACCATTATCAATTCTTCATATATATTCGCAATATTCAGATTGCTTTATCATATTCTTGCTCGTTCTTCGATTCTTGCAGGAATAGACCTTCGTGGTCAGGCTGACCGTGCTTCCGGCATCGTCAGTAACCTCAGGAGATTGGTTTAGCGATTGCTAAGGTGCAACGTCTTGCACGTTTGTAGTCGGATCCTCAAAGTCGACTCCATAAAATCGATAGTTATCATCTCATCGAAAGATCAGGACAGCCTCGCCTCTATCACAAAGGGAAGGAGGTCACCTTTAGAAATGTCTCAAGGATGTTGGAGTTGCGCATCTTGTATGACTTCACATAACCAATATGTCTCGTGATGGTACCACCTTGTTAATCCTTCAAAAGGAAAGAACATGAAAAACACTTGCAAAAACAAATGAGGTTAGCGGAAGTGCAAAACCTATCATTCAGGTGGAAAGGTACCCAACAAGTGTATGCATCATGTTCATCATAAGAAAGGACAAGGGGGCATTTCATAGTATGGAGGCATATGATGCGAGAACAACCAAATACAATAGGCTCAAGTAAACAAGCATGCATCACAAGTAATATGTCCAAGTCTTCGAGATCGATAAGCATAGATGCAACAATTGGAGGCAAGCGACAACGAACAAGCTGTATCATGTCAGAGGCATGAACATATATGTCATCAACCCAAGAAAGCGAGTAAGAATGGAACATGGGTGATGCGACAAAGCAATCAATCATAGTGATCAAGTCAAGCAAGCTAGTAGTGCAAAGATGCAACGTACTAGGAGTAATCATGGCAAGCATGTCATGTGTGCAAATGGTGGGCATACATAATGTACATGACATATCGCAAGTATGAAGGCAAGATATGAGAAAAATAGCATCAATAGCATGAGGCACATGATAAAAATGGCAATAGTAACAATGATCTCCACCAAGCATGCAAGTACACAGAGGAGTAGCATAATGGTGAATCATGGGTATATGCAAGCAAGGGTCATAATTGCATGGCAAAGACATAGAACCAAGCATAGCATGCAAAGTGAACACGATAAAATGGGCATAACGTAACAAGTGATATATAGCACAAAGCCATGTGAGAGACAAGTAGAATAGATGCGCGTAGTCGTTGCGCAAAGAGAATGGTGGGAAGGATAGTTCACGGGATCCCAAGTCATCTTTGCTCTTAAGAGCTCGTTTCGTCAACTCTTGGGATTGAGAGGTTGACGAGTATACCTGAGTATGTACACAAAACAAACCCAAAGGGAAAATTGTCTGTGCGTGGTAGATGTACACATCATCCATCATGATGCGCACGTGCAAGTGTTAGTTAGCACAAAATTGCCAATGCTCAAATAAATGAGATGCGTGATATAGAAACATGTCATCCATCATGATAGGTTTGTTGTTATGTATAGCATAATGGAGACTCAAATTGTGTAATGCATCATGGGAAATATGTAGAGCATTGTTATTCATGGAATGCATACGGTGCAAACAATTATGAGAACCATGCAAAGTATGGAATGCATCAAAATCTCCTAATATGTATGAGGAAACTATGGGGGTCTCCTCATGAGCATTAATGGAAACATCACATGGAGAATATTGACAACATCCAAAACAAAGCATATTTGGAACAATGTGACCATGGCATGGCATAATACATGAATTGCACAAATCATGTAAAGGAAGCATGGCAATATCATCACATGAAAAGCAAAAAGCCAATGACCATCATCTCGTCATCTATGCCATAAGTGCAAATGGGATTTATTTTAATGGGGCATGCATAGCTACTATGTTGAGATTGAAATGATGCAATATGGGAGATCTCACTCATAGCATATGACAAATTCAAGGGATTGTCAAACATGATGTAACCAAAAGAATTTTCACATGATACCCTATGGAGCATAGCATCACAGCTAGGCAAATCAACATGCTCATCATCATGTTCATCATAAATAGGCAAGTCATGACATGAAGAAATCGCACTAGCATGAAGCATGGGAATAGGTGGATCAACATCATGCAAGCAATCATTGGTGAGATAGTCCACTAGTGGGACAAGAGAAGCACCATCACCTATTTTACCTTTAGAGCATCGCTTGTTGTAGGTGAGGTGTCGAAGACCAAGTCGTGGTCATCTTCATCTTGATGGAACCATGTGGGGGTGCATCTTCTTCCACCATGGCCATCGTTGTCTCCATTGGAGGTATGGACTCGTCGAGGATAGGCGTGTCGTCATGTAGGAGACCTAGCACCAAGAATAAAACACACTAGGAGTAGAGGTTAACTCATTAGAAATCAATGTGGCCTCACATGCCATCTCAACTACCTCACTCACTAAGTGTTGTGGCTCACTCACTCCCTCTTGGATGATCACTCATATGGTTGGTGGAGTCACTCAAATGGCTCTCAACCTCACATAGGATGTGTGGCATGCTCTCAAGTGTGGGGCTAGTGGTGGTCACACTCACCCTCTCATAGGAAATGCACTCAATGTCACATATGGTGGAGTCACTCATCTCACTCATGGGGTGGTGGCTCTCCTTACATGGCAATTGGGACATCTCATCATATGTGGGTGTCGGAGAGATGTAGGTGCAAATGTCTCCATGCTCAATCATGTTGTAGTCGTAGCCGTGGATGAAGGCCGAAGATGGCACATCATCACTCTCCTCTAAGACCAAAGGTAAGGTCTCATTTGCGGTCTCATAGCTTGACTCGGAGAATGAGTCCAATATGGGCGCCGTCTTCATGTTGTTGAAGAGGTTCATGCTCGTCGCCGTGGTTGAAGGGGATGGCCCTTGCTCGACCTTCTTGTTGTCGTCTTGTATGAGGCCCATATGATGTGGTACCTCATAGCTTGTATCCATGACCGAAGCGAAATTCCCATGCTCGGCCATCTTCCTTGAGGGGCTTACGAAGATGTAAGTGTCACCCTCGCTTTTAGGTGATCGCCTTGGACTTGATGAAGTCAATGTAGGCATACTCGAGGAAGTAGGCCAAGATGCCGTACGTCCAAAGGCGAAGATGCCTTGATAGCACTTGGTGAAGATGCCGAAGTGGTGGTGGCAGTAGTTGTAGCGTCCTCTTGGTGGTGCTTGTCTCACGGTCTTCTCTTGTGCTCATGAGGGTTGACCTTGGCATGAAGTAGGACTTATTGGGACTTGTGCATTTGCGCTTGGCGAGCATCTTCATGATGATGGTGTCATTGTCATGCTTGAGCACAATGGCGTTCGTCGTCGTCATGCACATGATGCTTGGAGGAGACTTGCCCTTCATGACGATGTGGATCACGAACGTGATGGTGGTCGCCATGGAGATGGACGTGGACGACTTGCGCTTGCATCATTTTTGCGCTCTGAAGACTTGTGTAGCGACCATACCTCAAATGGTCCAATCTCTGTGCTCAGGTGTCATCCCTGGATCAGTAATGCTGAGACCACACGGTACTTGAAGGATTTATAACAGAGTAGCAATCACACACTTATTACATCGAGTGTCTCGAAAGAGAGCTTCTTACAATAAATATGGCTTAAGGCCATCTAATAACGATAACAACGGAAGGCTTGGAAGATAAGTGAGTCCATCAACTCCAACGGCATCACTGAGTATAGAACCACGACCTAAAGACACCTTAATCATCGTCTGAAAAGTCTGCAACATTAATGTTGCAGCCCTAAACGGGTCAGCACATAGAATATGCTGGCAAAGTAACACATAGAGAGTGATGAAAGAATAAGGCTATACCATATGCATATTTGGCTGGTGGAAAGCTCTATGGTTACAGTTTTGCGTAAAGCCAATTTTTCCCTACTGCAAAGGAATAAATTTTATTTAACTATCATGGTAGTTGTTAAACATTGAGAATGGTTGACAGCATTCTCAATCCCAATTAAGCATCATCATTAAACAAAACCCAACAAAATTAATTTTAGAATAACATGATGAGATTCACATGATAATCCAGGTGCTAGATACTCAAGATGTCCATAACCGGGGACACGGCTAACCATGATTAGTTTATACACTGTGGAGAGGTTTGCGCACTTTTCCCCACAAGACTCGATCGCCTCTGCTTGATTTCTCGCACTACATGGTGTTTGAGAAACGGATGACCGAGACATAGTCTTCTAGAAGCGCTAGCACCTTACGAATGGGTAGACCGTACCAACCTACATCCCCTACATCTGCTAGTCTACCACTGTAAGAGTTCGCACGACGTAGTCAACTATGCTAGAGCCCATAGTAGCTTGTGGCTGCACACGGAAGTTTCTAGCATGAATAATCTCATGATCCCTTTGAGCCTGGGTGGGGGTCCAAAAGAAAACAGGCAATCGCTGGAATACCCAGGTGCCTCAATCCACCCAGATGTGTATTTAAGTTGCCACCTTAGATAAACCAATAATTTAACAAATCTCACATCTGTCATGGATACACTCACCCAATCCACGTCTACGAGCATAGCATGGCGTAAAAAGCAACGTAGAAGTAACTCCCAAAGGTTTGATAATAAACAGGTAATAGGTTCTACCTCAAATATTTCCCAAACCCACAATTTAATTAGATCCTAATCATGCAATGTGTGAGGATTGATCTAATGCAATAAAACTGGGTAGTAGGAGGTATGATCAAAGTGTTACTTGCCTTGCTGATGATCCGCAAAACCTAGCGATTCAAAGTAGCAAGCGGCGCACTCCGGGTACTCTATCACAAACAAACAAGCATACAATAAGTACTCAACTAATGCACAGGTAAAACCCAAATAAGAGAACTAACCAGAAATTTCAACTTAAGAACTCCGGTTGGCAAAAAGAATCAAATCGAACGAAGCAGCGAAAGACAAACGGCAAAAGAAACAAGCTTCGTTTATTATTCTAGATCTAGGGCAATTTCTACAGTGGAAAAACTTGTTTGAGTTTTTTAAACGGAAAGAGGGTTTCGAGACGAAACTCCAGGTGCTTGAATCGTCTGATTCTGATAAACGAGTGAAAAGTTATACTAAAATGAACATCGGATCAGAGATCGTGATCAGAAAAAACGCGGATTTAATCCGAGAAAAAGAAAAACGACGAACGTTCGTTAAAACGAACGAACGGGAGAACGCTCGCTAAATAAATAAACCAGAAAAACCGATCTATTTTAAAAAAACAAACCTAAAAAAACCAAAAAAAACCGACAGAAAACCGATCGGTTTTCTAAAAAAACGGCGGCGGAAAAAAAAAACTACCTCCGGCGGCGGTGCGGCGGCGGCGGGGCGGCGCGGCAGCGGCGGCGGGCTGTGGGGCGGCGCGGCGAGGCAGCGGCGGCGGGTGGCGGTGGCGCGGGCTAGGGGCGGCGGCGGGCTAGGGTTTCGGTGGGGGGCGGTGGCGGCTGGGCCTCCCGGCTATATAAAGCCGGCCGGGCCGGGAGTCCAGGTCGGACACGGCCCGGTAAGTTGGTTGCGTTTTTTAGTTACGCTCGGAAAAAAACAAAAGGAATACTAAACGGACTCCAAAAATCCCGAAATAAATTTTCCCCGGCTTCTAAAATGAAGCCGCACAGGATGAACATTTATTTGGGGCCAAATGCAATTTTGAAAAACGCGCATTTTTCCTAAATTCAAATAAAATAGCAAATAAAACCAAAATAAAATCTTATTTGATTTTTTTATTAAATCCTCAATATTTCTTTATTTTGGGAAAGTCATTTTATTCCCTCTCTCATATTTTTGTAATAGAAATAATTGAAGATAAAATAAATAAAATCAAATGATCCTATTTTCAAAATTTGAGAAAAACTCAAATATGAAAATAACGAAATCCCCAACTCTCTCCGAGGGTCCTTGAGTTGCGTAAAATTTCTAGGATCAACCAAAATGCAATAAAATATGATATGGAATGATGATCTAGTGTATAACATTCCAAATTGAAATTTTGGGATGTTACAAACCTACCCCTCTTAAGATGAATCTCGCCCTCGAGATTCAGGTTGGCTAGAAAATAGGTGAGGGTGGTCCTTCAGCAAATCATCCTCTCGCTCCCAGGTGACTTCATCCTCTGTGTGGTGGCTCCACTGAACTTTGCAAAACTTGATAACCTTGCTGCGGGTGACTCGACTGGCATACTCTAAAATCTTAACTGGTTTCTCCTCATAGGTCAAATCACTGTCCAACTGAATTGCTTCCAGTGGCACTGTATCTCTCAGTGGTATGTCAGCCATTTCTGCGTGGAACTTCTTGAACTGGGAAACATGGAATACATCATGGACTCCTGACAATCCTTCGGGCAATTCCAACTTCTAGGCTACTTCTCCCATACGCTCCATAACTTTGCATGGGCCTACAAAACGTGGCGCTAATTTTCCCTTAACTCCAAAGCGCTTAACTCCTCGAAGTGGTGATACTCGAAGATATACTCGGTCTCCGACTTCGTAAACTGTCTCCTTGTGTTTTGAATCTGCATAACTCTTCTGCCTGGACTGGGCTACCTTGAGCCTATCGCAAATCAATTTTACTTTCTGTTCAGACTCCTTAATCAGATCCGGTCCAAACAACTGTCAGTCTCCAACTTCATCCCACGACAATGGGGTCATGCACCTCCTTCCGTACAAGGCTTCGAAAGGGGCCATCTTCAAACTGGATTGATAACTATTGTTGTAAGAGAACTCTGCATATGGCAAATTCTCATCCCAACTAGATCCATAATCTAGCGCACAAGCTCTTAGCATATCCTCCAAAATCTGATTGACTCTCTCGGTCTGTCCGTCTGTTTGCAGATGGAAAGCTGTACTAAACTCCAGTCTGGTACCCAAAGTTTCATGCAACTGATTCCAGAACTTTGAGGTGAATTGGGTTCCTCTGTCTGATACAATGCTCCTTGGAACTCCATGCAGACATACGATTCTGGTCATGTATATCTTTGCCAACTTTGCACTGGTATAGGTAGTCTTTACTGGAATGAAATGAGCTACCTTTGTCAAACGATTGACTACAACCCATATTGAGTCATAGCCTGAAAGAGTTCTGGATAAACCCGTAATAAAATCCATGCCTAACTTATCCCACTTCCATTCGGGTATCGGCAATGGCTGTAGCAATCTCGCTGGCTTCTGATGCTCTGCCTTTACTCTCTGGCATACATCACAAACTGCTACATATTCCGCAATATCCTTCTTCATTCCGGTCTAGCAGAAAGTATCGTTCAAATCCAAGTACATCTTGGTATTTCCTGGGTGAATCGAATATGGTGAATCATGGGCCTCTTGCAGAATTAACTTCCTGATTTCCGAATCATTAGGCACATAAACACGGTCTTCAAACCATAAGGTATCGTGCTCATCCTCACGAAATCCCTTAGTTTTTCCTTTGCTCATTTTCTCCTTAATAGAGGCAATCTCCTTGTCAGTCTTTTGAGCTTCTCTGATCTTATCCATCAATGTAGACTGAATCTCCAATGCTGCTACATAGCCTCTCGGAACTATCTCCAACCATAGCTCACGAAGATTCTCGGCTAACTCCCTTGGTAAATCTCCCGTCATTAAGGTGTTGACATGACTTTTACGGTCAACGCGTCAGCTACTACGTTAGACTTTCCGGGGTGATAATGCAATCTCATATCATAATATTTGATGAGCTCCAACCATCTCCTTTGCCTGAGGTTCAACTCCTTCTGCGTGAAAATATACTTCAAACTCTTGTGATCCGTGTACACCTCACAATGGTTTCCAATGAGAAAATGTCTCCATGTCTTCAATGCATGCACTACAGCTGCTAACTCCAAATCATGTGTAGCATAATTCAACTCATGAGGTTTGAGCTATCGTGAGGCATATGAAACAACTCTTCCTTCATGCATAAGCACTGCTCCAAGTCGTCGACGTGAAGCGTCGCAATACACCTCATAATCCTTGGTCTAATCTGGCAAAATCAACATAGGTGATGTAACCAAACATTTCTTCAACTCTTGGAAACTAGCCTCACATTCCTCAGTCCATATGAACTTGGTATCTTTCTTCAACAACTCCATCATAGGCTTCGCATTCTTTGAGAAATTCTCAATGAATCTCAGTAGTATCCTGCAAGTCCAAGAAAACTCAGGATCTCTCCAACTGTTGTTGGGGCTTCCCAATTTGTCACAGTGTCAACCTTAGTGGGATCTACTGCTATACCTTCTCCAGATATAACGTGTCCGAGAAATCCAACTTCCTTCAACCAAAACTCACATTTGCTAAATTTGGCATATAACTGATGTTCTCTGAGCTTTCCAAGAACCAAACACAAATGCTCCTTATGCTCCTCTTCATTCTTCGAGTAAACCAGGATATCATCAATGAACACTACGACGAACTTATCCAAAAACTCCATAAACACTTTGTTCATCATGTTCATAAAATATGCAGGTGCGTTAGTCAGACCAAATGACATAACGGTATACTCGTACAGCCCATACCTGGTGGTAAAAGTCATCTTAGGTATATCTTGTTCTCGAATCTTCAACTGGTGGTATCCTGATCGTAGATCGATCTTGGAAAATACCTTAGCTCCTTGCAATCGATCAAACAGATCATTGATCATCGGTAGTGGGTACTTTTTCTTGATGGTTACTTCATTCAATCCTCGATAATCAACAACCATCCTTAACGATCTATCCTTCTTCTCCACTAGAAGTACTGGCGATCCCTAAGGTGAAGAACTTGGGCGAATATATCCCTTATCCAGTAACTCCTTAATCTGCTTCTTAATCTCCACCAAATCCTTGGCGGGCATCCTATACAGTCTCTTTGATATTGGCCCTGTGCCTGGCAAAAGCTCAATCAAAAACTCAATATCTCTATCCGGTGGCATGCCTGGCAATTCTTCTGGAAATACATCCGGGAAATATTTCACCACTGGTACTTCCTCCTGCACAACTCCTGTTAAACAATTTACTTGAGTCCTCTTTGGCACATGCCGGGATACATACTTGATCCTTCTTCCTTCTGGGGTGGTGAGCAGAATTGACTTACTGGCACATTCAATATTTCCTTCATACTTTGTTAACCAATCCATGCCTAATATCACATCCAATCATTGAGATTCCAACACTATTAGGTCTGAGGGAAATACGTAGTTACCAATCCTTAATGGTAACCGATCACACCATAGTCTAGCCATATACTCTGCTCCAGGCGAGGTTACTAACATGGGTGATCTAAGGGCTTGGGTTGGTAGTTTATACTTATCCACAAATCCCCTTGATATTTATGAATGCGATGCACCAGTATCAAAAAGAACGAGTGCAGTAAATGACTTAACCAAAAACTTACCTATTACTGCATCCGGCTGCTCTTCAACCTCCTCCACGTTAACGTGGTTCACCTGTCCCCTGTTGAAAGGGTTCGGCTTCTTCCTAGAGCTTCCATTGCCATTTCCACTCTGGGATTCAGGACATTCATTGGCATAATATCCGATCTTCTGGCACATAAAGCAAGTGACTTGGCTCAGGTCTCTCTTGGCTGGGGTTGATGGGTTGGTGCGGTTCTGGCCGTTGCTTCCTCCATTCCCATTACCATTCTTGGTGCCATTGTGATTGTGCGAGCTACCTCCTCCATGGGTATGCTGAAAATGTCCTCCCGGTCTAGGGGTAAAACGTGGCTTCTGCTGAGGTCCTGAGTTGTACTTTCCTTGTCCATACTTCCTCTTGCGATTCTCAATCTGCTGCGGCTTTCCTTCAATCATGAGAGCACGATCTACCAACTCCTGTTAGTTGTTGAAGGTTGCTACCATCAACTACATGCTCAACTCATCATTCAGTCCTTCCAGAAACTTCTCCTGCATAGCTGCATCCGTAGTAACGTCATCTGGGGCATAACATGGTAACTTACTAAAGTCCTGCACATACTGGCCAACTTTCCGTCCTCCTTGGCGCAAATTGTGAAACTCTCGCTTCTTCATGGCCATAGCTCCTGCTGAAACATGGGCAGTACGAAAAGCTTGCTGAAACTGGTCCCACGTGAAAGTGTCGACAGGGAAAGTGGCTGTGAAATTCTCCCACCATGATGCTGCAGGTCCTTCAAGATGATGTGCGGCAAACTTCACCTTTTTCGCATCTGTGCATCCTGCCGTGGTCAACTCTCTAGCTGTCTTACGGAGCCAATCATCTGCTACTATCGGCTCGGTGCTACTGGAAAACACTAGCGGATTCAGCCTAAGAAAACGGGCTAAGTGATCAACAGGTGGTGGTGGTGGTGGGTTGTTGTTGTTGTTGTTCCCCTGATTCTAATTCTGGACTAGCAACTGCATCAATGTGTTCTGCTGCTGGATCAACTGGGTGAGCTCCGGTGGGAAGGTAAATCCGGGGTCACGTCTCGGAGGCATCTGAGGGTTTAGGAAAAGATGAGATTTAAGAATAGAGGGGGTCTAAAGAGAAAACACTACCCATATGCACATGAGGCAAAAGCAAACCATTCACTTCATTCAATCAAACGAGGGCATACAATCGATCTAACTATCGCAAAAGTGCTTGGACTACTATATTTTACATGGTGGACTACTACTACTGTTGTGGTGGTCTACTAGAAATATTCTTCAGTTGCAGAATCCATGGTATCTCCTCCATCATCATCAACATAGTCATCATCGCTATCATCTGGATCTGAGTCGGCGTCGTCGATGATGATGTAGTCTTCTGGGCGAATCTCCTTGGGTTCTTCTTCTTCTTCTACTGGTGTAGGGCCTCCCATAAATATTCCGATCTTCTTGATCAGATCATCATTCTTCTCCACTAATACTTCGATTTCCTCTTCATAATCTTCACGTGTAGCCTTGAGTTCTTCCTCCAGTTCCTTGATTCTTGTCCTCGCCTTCTTCAGATCTATCATGTCGGTGCACATCTGGTTCTCCTGACGTCGAATGTGTTGGTTTAACTCCTGGATAAAAGCTGCAACTGATCTATCCTTCCTGGTGCGGATCATCTCCTAGTGCTCATCTTGGCGCCCACAAATCTGGTAGATAGTATCCTTGAGACCATTACGGTAAACTTCTCCAATGCGTCCCATGGCGATGTGAGCTGCCATGCTCTTTCCAAGACTCCAAGTTGGTGCATCAAAAGAAAACTCTATGGGCTCAGTGACTGGCATGAACGTCCTTCCTGGAACTTGAACTTGAATCATCCAGCGCTCTTCTTCAGGTAGAGTGGCATTGTAGGTCCCAGTGAAGCTTGGTACTCCTATGTTCGGGTATCTAGTGACTTCCTGCAAGTGACGTCCAAAGGGTGTATCTTCATCCGGTTGCGTGAACTTGTTCCTTGCATCCGCCATCCTAAAAGACTAGAAAAGATGAGAGGTCAGAATGAGAAGAGAGTGAGTAGTGATCTAGGTCTTTAGCTTAGTGGTCGTGTCCTACAGTCAGCGTGTGCTCTGATACCATCTTGTAGCAACCAGACCTCAAACAGTCCAATCTCTGTGCTCAGGTGTCATCCCTAGACCAGTAATGCTGACACCACACAGTACTTGAAGGATTTATAACAGAGTAGCAATCACACACTTATTACATTGAGTGTCTCGAAAGAGAGCTTATTACAATAAATATGGCTGAAGGCCATCTAATAACGATAACAACGGAAGGCTTGGAAGATAAGTGAGTCCATCAACTCCAACGGCATCACTGAGTATAGAACCATGACCTAAAGACACCTTAATCGTCGTCTGAAAAGTCTGCAACATTAACGTTGCAGCCCGAAACGGGTCAGCACATGGAATATGCTGGCAAAGTAACACATAGAGAGTGATGAAAGAATAAGGCTATACTATATGCATATTTGGCTGGTGGAAAGCTCTATGGTTACAGTTTTGTGTAAAGCCAATATTTCCCTACTGCAAAGGAATAAATTTTATTTTACTATCATGGTAGTTGTTAAACATTGAGAATGGTTGACAGCATTCTCAATCCCAATTAAGTATCATCATTAAACAAAACCCAACAAAATTAATTTTAGAGTAACATGATGTGATTCACATGATAATCCAGGTACTAGATACTCAAGATGTCCATAACCAGGGACACGGCTAACCATGATTAGTTTATACACTCTGCAGAGGTTTGCGCACTTTTCCCCACAAGACATGATCACCTCCGTTTGATTTCTCGCACTACATGGTGTTTGAGAAACGGATGACCGAGACATAGTCTTTAAGAAGCGCGAGCACCTTACGAACGGGTAGACCGTACCAACCTACATCCCCTACATCTGCTAGTCTGCCACTGTAAGAGTTCGCGCGACGTAGTCAACTCTGCTAGAGCACATAGTAGCTTGTGGCTGAAAACAGAGGTTTCTAGCATGAATAATGCCATGATCACTTTGAGCCTGGGTGGCGCCCAAAATAAAATAGGCAATCGCTGGAATACCCAGGTGCCTCAATCAACCCAGATGTGTATTTAAGTTGCCACCTTAGATAAACCAACAATTTAACAAATCTCACATCTGTCATGGATACACTCACCCAATCCACGTCTACGAGCATAGCATGGCGTAAAAAGCAACGTAGAAGTAACTCCCAAAGGTTTGATAATAAACAGGTAATAGGTTCTACCTCAAATATTTCCCAAACCCACAATTTAATTAGATCCTAATCATGCAATGTGTGAGGATTGATCTAATGCAATAAAACTGGGTAGTAGGAGGTATGATCAAAGTGTTACTTGCCTTGCTGATGATCCGCAAAACCTAGACATTCGAAGTAGCAAGCGGCGCACTCCAGGTACTCTATCACAAACAAACAAGCATACGATAAGTACTCAACTAATGCACAGGTAAAACCCAAATAAGAGAACTAACCAGAAAGTTCAACTTAAGAACTCCGGTTGGCAAAAAGAATCAAATCGAACGAAGCAGCGAAAGACAAACGGCAAAAGAAACAAGCTTCTTTTATTATTCTGGATCTAGGGCAATTTTTACAGTGGCAAAACTTGTTTGAGTTGGTTAAACGGAAAGAGGGTTTCGAGACGAAACTCCAGGCGCTTGAATCGCCTGATTTCGATAAACGAGCGAAAAGTTATACTAAAATGAACATCGGATCAGAGATCGCGATCAGAAAAATCACGGATTTAATCCGAGAAAAAGAAAAACGGCGAACGTTCGTTTGTCGGCAACGTTACTTATGCACATTAGTGATCTACACCATACATTGCATACATACCATATCATATTGGTATCATATCATCCCTTGTGTCACAAGATTGTTCCCGTATATACCCAATTGCTATCTTGGTTTGTGCATTTCGCAATGTGGCCATATAAGAAAAAAGAAAAAAAGAATAAGCCTTTTAAGCAAAGAAAAAGAGTGAACAAACAGCTTGTAAGCAAGTGCCATAGCATCATACCACATTGCATAAGATTGTCATATCCGATCATCTTCGATCATACCACCGGAACATCATATACATAGCATACTTGGGATAGAAGTCGTTGCATTTTTTGTCTCCTATAGGTTGTGCACAAGTGTCGTATCCGCCTATTGAGCAATCGTGCTAGCATCTCTCTAGAGTTGTGCAACAAGAGCATTTTCCGTGGATTCTACATTCTGAGCTCATTCCTTGGTTGCACGACCCCATTTATCTATCTGTGTGTGTTTCTGTGTGCCACCCATATTGCTATTGGTCTACTTGTTTCACTTGCAAATTTGTGAATCTCTTTCAACATTATTGACTCTTGCTAACATTTTGCATCAAATTTTTGTGCCACTATCCTCACCGAGCTCCACCATAAGCCTTATTTGTGTAGGTTTGAGAAACCGACAAGAATTGGTACCAATTGTGTTATTTCCTTGTCCACATTGGAGTGATCATTGATCCACTTTCAACATAGGTCAAGGTACATTTGGTATAGTTCTTCTCCTTTCTCCACTCATATTTGCTCGAGTATTGTGACGGATAGGCAAGGCATTTCATCTCCGCTCTTCCACAACAACGACGGCATGAACAACTACATCACCAAAGCGTCAATCTTCGATCTACAACGGCAAATGCAAGGCGCACAATCAAGATTTCGAGAGCGCATTGAGAACCTCTCCATCGACATTCGTCACTCCGAAGCAAGGAAAGGGGACTACATTGACAACATGCTTTCCGCACAAAAGGAGGAGCAAGATGCAAGGATGGAGGATATTCGGACCTTGTTGATCAACCGTTCTTCCCCTTCATCATCCTCAAGGTGGCGATGTTCAAGTCACAAGTTGTAACATCCCAAATTTTCAATTTGGAATGTTATACACTAAATCATCATTGCATATCATATTTTATTGCATTCTGGTTGATCCTAAAAAATTTACGCAACTCAAGGACCCTCGGAGAGAGTTGGGGATTTCGTTATTTTCATATTTGAGTTTTTCTCAAATTTTGAAAATAGGATCATTTGATTTTATTTATTTTATCTTCAATTATTTCTATTACAAAAATATGATAGAGGGAATAAAATGACTTTCCAAAAATAAAGAAATATTGAGGATTTAATAAAAAAATCAAATAAGATTTTATTTTCGTTTTATTTGCTATTTTATTTGAACTTAGGAAAAATGCGCGTTTTTCAGAATTGCATTTAGGCCCCAAATAAATGTTCATCCTATGCGGCTTGATTTTAGAAGCCGGGGAAAATTTATTTCGGGATTTTTGGAGTCCGTTTAGTATTCCTTTTGTTTTTTTTCTGAGCGTAACTAAAAAAACGCAACCGACTTACCGGGCCGTGTCCGACCTGGACTACCGGCCCGGCCGGCTTGATATAGCCGGGAGGCCTAGCCGCCACCCCCCCCCCCACCGAAACCCTAGCCCACCGCCGCTGCCTCGCCGCCCCACCGACCGCTGCCGCCGCCGCGCCGCCTCGCCGCCGCCGCTGGACCGCCGCCGCCACTGCCGGATCCGCTGCCGGAGGTAGTGTTTTTTCCACTGCCGTTTTTTTAGAAAACCGATCGGTTTTTCGTCGGTTTTGTTCACTTTTTTAGGTTCGTTTTTTAAAATAGATCAGTTTTCCGGTTTATTTATTTAGCGAGCGTTCGCCCGTTCGTTCGTTTTAACGAACGTTCGTCGTTTTTCTTTTTCTCGGATTAAATCCGTGATTTTTCTGATCACGATCTCTGATCTGATGTTCGTTTTAGTATAACTTTTCGCTCGTTTATCGGAATGAGGCGATTCAAGCGCCTGGAGTTTTGTCTCGAAACCCTCTTTCCGTTTAACCAACTCAAACAAGTTTTTCCACTGTAAAAATTGCCCTAGATCCAAAATAATAAACGAAGCTTGTTTCTTTTGCCGTTTGTCTTTCGCTGCTTCGTTCGATTTGATTCTTTTTGCCAACCGGAGTTCTTAAGTTGAACTTTCTGGTTAGTTCTCTTATTTGGGTTTTACCTATGCATTAGTTTAGTACTTATTGCATGCTTGTTTGTTTGCGATAGAGTACCCGGAGTGCGCCGCTTGCTACTTCGAATCGCTAGGTTTTGCGGATCATCAGCAAGGCAAGTAACACTTTGATCATACCTCCTACTACCCAGCTTTATTGCATTAGATCAATCCTCACACATTGCATGATTAGGATCTAATTAAATTGTGGGTTTGGGAAGTATTTGAGGTAGAACAATTGGTACCAATTCTTGTCAGTTTCTCACACCTACACAAATAAGGCTTATGGTGGAGCTCGGTGAGGATAGTGGCACAAAAATTTGATGCAAAATGTTAGCAAATTCAATAATGTTGAAAGAGATTCACAAATTCGCAAGTGAAACAAGTAGACCAATAGCAATATGGGTGGCACACGGAAACACACACATATAGATAAATGGGGTCGTGCAACCAAGGAATGAGCTCAAAATGTAGAATCCACGGAAAATGCTCTTGTTGCACAACTCTAGAGAGATGCTAGCACGATTGCTCAATAGGCGGATACGACACTTGTGCACAACCTATAGGAGACAAAAAATGCAACGACTTCTATCCCAAGTATGCTATGTATATGATGTTCCGGTGGTATTATCGAAGATGATCGGATATGACAATCTTATGCAATGTGGTATGATGCTATGGCACTTGCTTACAAGCTCTTTGTTCACTCTTTTTCTTTGCTTAAAAGGCTTTTTCTTTTTTTTTCGTATATGGCCACATTGCGAAATGCACAAACCAAGATAGCAATTGGGTATATACGGGAACAATCTTGTGACACAAGGGATGATATGATACCAATATGATACGGTATGTATGCAATGTATGGTGTAGATCACTAATGTGCATAAGTAACGTTGCCGACAATACTCAAATGGCTAGTCTCGAGGGGCAAGTGACGCAAAATGGGCTAGGGGTTAACAATGCCATGGCTAGGGAATATACAATGGAGGGATACCACGATACCAAGATGGTATGGAGCTTACCGTCCTTGGCGATGATGAGTGGCGGTGATCTTGATGGAGATACCAAGATGATGGAGACTCGTTCTGATGTAGGGTAGGAACCCTAGTGGCCGATCTTTCATGAAAGGATCGGATCCCGCAAAGATCACGAGGAGGGAAACAAGGGGAAAATCACGAGGGGAACACAAGAGAACTCTCAAACCAACAAGAATGATCACACATGCGCTAGATCCATGAACACAAATGGAGATACAATATCGAAAGTCAACAACGGACGATACAAGAGGTAACCGGTCTTCTCCATGAGGAGGTCTTGAAGTTCTTCTCTGCAAGGAGGTCTTGAATCCAAAGGTATCTTCTCCATAGAGGCCGCGGTCTCTCTCGTGGAGTAGATCCGATGTGGATGAGCAATGCTCTATCTCTAAATATGAGCCAAACCAATGCTGACCCTAACTAGGAGGTAGTGGAGGAGTATATATAGTCTAGGGAAACGAAGGAGTAAGTGAGGGGTACATGGGCTTTGTCCCACAACATTGGACACAACCAGGGGCCGGTCGTCCGACAGGTACCGGACGTCCGGTGGCTCGCGAGGGTGTGGTTGTCCGGTACTTGTCGGACGTCCGGCGTTTTGGCTCAGATGAGGTGGCGCCGGATTTCCGGGGGCGGTCGAACGTCCGGACGCTGGAGTGTGTCGGACGTTCGCTCATTTTGGCTCGGGTGTGGGATCGCCGGTCGTCCGGTCCGGGCCGGTCGTCCGGTGGGTCTTCAAGCGTCGGACGTCCGGTCCCGACCGGTCGTCCGATGGATGGAGCTTCTTCCGTGACCCTTCTTCTTGTTCCTCGTGCTTGGTGTCCTCGCCTTCTTATCCATGGGCTTCCTCTTGGTTGCTGTTCATGCATAGCACACATGTTTGAGGTAGTAGCCATGTCTCACTGATGGAAAGTGGTGGTTCGAAGAGGAGCGAGCTCACCTTGTGTCCAATGGTGCCTAGTTGAGCTCTCGTCTTATGTATCCTTGGGGCTTGGAGAGTAGTCAAAGTGTACATGGGGATGAACGTGGGATGCTCCGCATCATCTGCCCCCCCCTTGGGAAAGATCCGACCTCGAATCGTGATCCTCATCACCATGGAAACGGTTGTCGTGGATGGACTTGTAGTTGGATGGAGTTTACGGCATGGCGCAATCCAAGTACTCCAAGGTGTCTCCGATATGTGGTACATGCAAAATGAGAAAACATGAAGTACACTTGGAAATACAATGGTTAGCGCACACAAAGTGTCCATCAAGTAAACATGTGTCCGTGCGACAATATTGATCATGACAAGGTGCATGAAGCTTATTCAAAAGAGATGGAATGGTACGCAAAGCATTCATGGGAGCAAAAGCATTCATTGTGCACGCAAATGTGTTGTGAATACGATCAATGGAACCACGATGCAAAATGATGTCATAATGAGACGGTTTATCAATAGCATGAATATGGTAATGGATGCTCAATGTGATGTGATCATGCAATTGATGGTAGGGAATAAGATCATGATGTATGAATATGCCATCAAGGTATATCACAACAAATTTGCTAAGTAAATGCACAAGCTCATATATCATGGATGACATGGGAATACAAGATGCAACAAGGCAATCATAATGGGAGTCAATCCATGCATAAGATGCAAATTTGTCATGTGTGTAAGATGTCCAATGAGCATGACAAGTGTGAGCACAATCAACAAATATGGAGGTGTTGGTGTACCAATGCTCGATGTTGTGGAATGACTGGAGGTTCGAAGGTGCATCCAATAAGTCCGAGCACTCCGCAATGCGAAGGTCCATAGAGCCAATCTTCAATGTCGGTCCAACGTTTGCGAGATGTATCATGTAGACAACAAGAAGGAGACAATAATGAAAGAGTGACCCATCCAATATGCATATTTGAGGATGGCTCAAAGGGAAGGAGTTCACCATTGTGAGAATGTCAAAAATGTTGGTGTCGCATATCGTGTACTCCTTCACATGACCAAGTTGTCTCGTGATGGTACCACCTTGTGTGTGATGTCCCGAGACCGATGTCCCAGGTGTCTTCCCGTTATTCGCCGATGTTGCCATGTCATTCGCTTGCATGTTACATATTGTTATGTCATCATGTGCATTGCATCATCATGTTTTCAAAACTTGCATCCGTCCAGGTCTCCCCATTCTCTTCGTTGTCCGTTCTGAGCCCAACCACACTTGCACGCGCCTGCGGCATGTCCGAAATATTATTTTATAAGTGGCCGGAAAATGTTCTCGGAATGGGATGAAAGTTGGCATGCATTGTTGTTATAGTGTAGATAGGCCTCCTGCCAAGTTTCATCGCTTTCGGAGTCCGTTTGATGCCCCAACGGACAACTATAGCGGCAATAGTAGTCGGTCTTTCGTTGGATGTTTCGGTCGCCGAAACTATTGTCGGGCATCTCTCTTCTCTCTCTTTTCTGAGCCCATCGAACCCCTCACCTACGTGGACCGTTCCGAGACCAACCGGGTTATCGTTTCCCTCTTGTCAAACCACCTACTCGCTCTTTGCACAGTGCATCGACCCCTCGCCCATGTCCGAAACTGTCCCGAACCCGACCCGCTGTGTCGTTACCAACGGGTCCGGATCATCCCCAAACATCTACAAAACATCACCATGTTCTTATTCGGACTCCCGAGCCTATTTTTACTGGCCGTCCGATTTTGATTGGAGGGACGAGATAACCCCTAATCCAACCCACACCCACCTACTATAAATAACAGTGCAATCATCGGACCAATCCCTAATATCTAGGGATCCTCCTAGCCTCCACCACCATCTTCCTCGGGATCCATCCCGAGCTAACCACCCCTCCACCTGCTCGATCCAATCCATTGATCCACTTCCCATTTTCCCCATCCAACAACCTGCCCGAGTTCCAACCGTTTGCTCTCACCCCCTGGCGTCGTCGCTGCCGATGCTCCCAGCCACCTGGACCGCGCCCCATCTTCCTCGTTGGCCAGGACCAGCCTCGACCCTCTCTCTCTCTTTGTTCTCCTACTCACGTCGTTCCTCTCTCTCAATCTGAAGCCCTCTTTTGAACAGAGGACGTGTGTCGCCTCCACCAGCTCCGTCGGTCGCGCCACCGCACCGGAGAACGCCGCCACGCGTTCGGATCCGCTCGTCTCCGCCGCCTCCCATACTTTCGTCGCTACCGTTCCAGCGTCGTCCCGCCTCCGTGTGCTTCCTCGCGCTGGACCTCGCTCCCCTGCCATCCATCGCGCGGCCGACAACCAGCTCGCCGGAGCAGAGCTCCTCCTGCCGACGCCCACTGCCGTCTTCCCGGCGACCACCACGGCAAGCTCCGCCGCCTCCCTCGCTCCAGCTCCGCCGCGGCCTGTGTCTTCGCTAAGACTTGTCGCCGCCGCACCAAGTTCCTCTGCCTCCCCTGCACGAGCATGGGAGCGCGCCCGCTTCCTCCGACCACCAGAGCCTCTGACCAGCCTCGCCGCATGGACCTCCTCCCCCACCTGGCAGATCCGGCCTCTCCTGCCCGGTCGCCGCGCCGTTCGTCTTTGTCTAGCTCCGCCGCGCCATGGCGTCCTCTGCTCGATCACTTGCCTCGACTGTGTTGACTAGTTGCCTCGCCTCGTCCCGATGTCAAGCCCAGCGCCTCCCCAGCCCACTTGCGCAGCCTCCCCAGGCCCATGCCAGATCCGGCCTCCCGATCCGGCCCACTCCTACACTGAACCGGCCAAAGCCCATGGGTGAAGCCACCCCCAGCGCCCCCTTTTTCTGTTCATGTTGGACCTCTGCTTAGATTTGGCCCATATAGTGTTTTTTCCCTGTCTGATTTTTAGATATTATCCAGTGTTTTTCCTCTTTTGCACAAAACCCCCCAAGCTTCATGCATTTAATAACTCACAAACTGTGCATCGGATTAAAAAGATCTATACATGTAAAATGCTTAGTTTTTCATCTAGTTTCATAATATGTCTTTTTCATCCATGTTACAAATGTTTATACCGCTGTTTGCATATAATTTTCCTATTGCCATGTTAAAATGCTTTAATTCATAACTAATCAACCGTAGCTCGGATTTAAATAATCTTTATATGTAAATGGGGTAGAAAAATGCCTAGTTTAACATGGTGTACTTGCTTTGCATGTTTAACAACTTTAAAATATGCCTTAGGACAGAACAGTACCAAACCTGAAATATGCACATGAGGAGTTTCCGGACTTGTTGTTTGTTGCTTCCGGCCTCATTTAAACTTGCCTAGATAGATAGTTTTCTTATGCTTCACCCCTTGCAATGTGTAACAACATTTAATATTGATGAGTACATAACTAAGAGCGAACTAAATAAAAGGATGTGGTGTTTTGTCAATATGCATCTCGTTGCATATTGAGCTCCACTTAACTTGTAGTTTTGTTTGTGCACTTTGCCATGTCTAATTAAACCGAACATGCATCATACTTGGTTGTGCATCATGCCATGTTTATGCTTGATAGTTTTTTCATAGCCCTAGCTTAGCCTTTGCTTGCCCTTGCATGATCATCATGTCTTCATGTTTAAATTCAAATGAAATTTGAATTGGGGAATTTTCAAAGCCTCGGAATCCTTTTAAAAATGATCAAGATAAAATTGCTTCAAATAAGTCCAAGAAAATGTTCTTGTTATCCTCTGGAAATATTGGCAAGAGGTAAAATCCAAACCAATATTTTTGGTGTCTCAGAAACATTTATTTTGGGCATTTGAATTAAATCAATAACTATTTGAATTGGATTTATATCTACTATTAAATAAATATAGGTCCAATAATTCTGAAATATTTTATGGAGCTTTGGTTTAATTCTTTTAGCTTCTAAAAATATTTCCAGAAGCAACAAAATTGAATTGGTTTCAAAACCAAATTCAAAACAAACCTGCAAAATAGAAAACAGAACAGAATTAGAAAAAAACAAAGAGAGAGAGAGAGGAAAAACCCACCTGGCCTTACCTGCCAGCCCACCAGGGGCAGAGCCGTCTTCCACCTCGCGCCAGTCGGACGCCGAGCGTGTGCCCGACGCGCGCGCCCCCGTAGCTCGCCACCTCCTGCTTCCCGCCGACCGCCTGGAGATGGTCCCGAGCGCCACGCACTCCCCCTCGACCGCCTGCACCTCTCCTCTCTCCCCCTCCTCTGCTCTCTCCCGCAGCACCACCGAACGGAGCTCGCCGCCGCGCTCACTGCCACCACGGCCACAGCCATCCTTGAACCTCTCCGACACAACCCCGAGCTCCGAAACGATGTCGTAGTCCTCCCCGACGAGCCACACGACGCCGGACGCCCTGGAGCGCCCTCACCGACACCATTTTCGTCCTCTGCACCGACGGCTACCGTCGACCGATTCGTCGTCACCAAGTAGTCCCCGAGCCCGCTGGGATCACCGACGACCTCGCTGTGAGCTCCTCTACCAAACCCCCCCCTTCCCCGTGCTCGATAACCTAGCATAGCCCCCATCTCTGTCGATGCTGAGACCTCACCGGCGCTGGTCATGTCACCGCCGTTGTTTTAGCTTGCCTCCGTCCAAGATGAGCACGTCACCGCGCTCAGGAAGCGACCAGGAGCCTAACGCACACGCTAACTTGCCCTCCCGTGCCCCACAGCGCCAACCCTGCACTCACCCAAACTCTGGCGCCGCCGCGAGCTCACTTCTGGCGAGCTCCGACCACCCCGCGATCTCCTACCTGCTCCGTTGGATGCGCGGGCGCACGGGCTACCTCCTGGTGCCTTTCTCCGCCGCTCCCGTGGCCTCCCGGTGTGTTTCCGCCGTGGCCAGAGGTCACCGACGACTAACTCCAGCGGGCTGACGTGTCCGGCTTATTTAGCCACTAACCACCCTGTTCAGTTTAACACTAGACACTGACATGTGGGCACTGCCACTGACAGAATTAGTTTAGGATTAATTTAATATCAAATAACCCTGTTTAACCTCCTGTGTCACTGACGTGCGGGTCCCAGCCGTCAGGTTTGACCTCGCTGGCGCCGTTGACCTCCTGACGACACTTTGACGTCAGGTTGACGCAATAAATCAGTTCTGGATTATTTCTATTTCCGAAATGATTTAGAAATTCCAGAAAATAGTATAAACTTCAAAAAATCATACAAATTAATCTATAACTCCAAATAAAATAATTTATATGTGAAAAATGATCAGAAAAATCCAATCTATCCATCTGTACTGGTTTCATGCATGTTAGAGCAACTTAACATTGCTGTTTAGATAAATCTAGATAATTCACTTATATGAGTTCATATTTTGAGTTTGCATTTAAATCTTTGATTCAAATGAACTCAAAACACCCTGTTTATAGCTGCATTAGCCAAAACACACTCATCTTGCCATGTCACATTATGCATCATATTGTTGCATTGCATTGATGGTGTTTCCTCTCTATTGCCGGTGATGTTCCCCCTCGGTAGACATTGTTTTGATGTTGTTATCGTTGACACTGATGAACACTCAATGCTATCTTCAGAAGTTCCAGGCAAGCAAAACCCCCTTGTTCATTCCGATACAATCCCACTCTCTCGCTCCTGCTCTCTTTACTGCATTAGGACAACAATGATTCAACTGTTACATGCTGCGGTAGTTGAACCCCTTTCCTCTGCATGACCTGTCATTGCCACAGTAAATAGATGAAACCCACTAGCATGAGTAGGAGTTGTTTGAGCCCTGATGTGCCTACTCATTCATGTTTATTTGTCATGCCTGCTACTGCTTAGAGTTGAGTCAGGTCTGATTCATCGGGGATGAATCAGAGGTGTGTAAGCATGTCCTATTGTTGAGAGCTAAGTGTGTGAACACGATTTGGTAAAGGTAGCGGTGAGAGGCCATGTAGGAGTACATGGTGGGTTGTCTCATTGAAGCCGTCCTCAGGAACTGAGTTCTGTGTTTGTGATCCATGAAACAATTACTACCACGCATTGGGCCCGAAACCAATGGACCCTCTCGGCTTCTTGATCACCCTTGTCCTCTGTCCAGGAGTTGCAACTAGTTTTTGGTGTTTATAGGATATGTGTTGGCAGCCGTGCGTAGCGCTGACCCTAGGGGTGGGCTATGATGTGGTAGATACACCGTGGCCGGGCATGCCGGGCGCCCGTTTGCTGTCTCGGAACCGTGCACACATCGTCCGGGGCCGTATGTGGAAACCTCGGCCGGACTCCCTGTGGATGGAACCTGGATAGGCGATAAACCTGGACTAGAGACTTGAGTTTTTAGGTAGGCCGTGGCCGACACCCTCGTTGGGCTTCCGCTTGAAGGTTGCCGAGTACATGTCGTGTAAACGGCGGTAAGTGCTGAGAGCGTGTGTGAAGAAGTACACCACTACCGGGTTAGCATCATCTATTTGAATAGCCGTGTCCGCGGTAATGGACTTCTGGGTTGCCTATAACAGTTCATAGACAAGTGAAAGTGGATACTCTAAAACTCGCAAGATAAGTGTGAGTGCTATGGATGGCCTTCTCGTAGGGAGACGGGAGCGGATCCATAGTGGTGTATTGATATGGTGAGTATGTGGACTTGTGTGCGCCACCTCAAAAGAGTTGCTTGCAGTCGTAGTTCAGGTTAGCCACTGAGTCAAAGCTGGCTTGCTACAGTTAAACTCCACCACCCCCCCTTGTTGATACCGATGCATATGTAGTTAGCTCTGATGTAAGTCTTGCTGGGTACATTTGTACTCACGTTTGCCTATTTTATGTTTTGTAGAGAGACGTCAGTCTTGCTAGTAGTTCCGTGTGGACTTCAACATTTAGCTTGATACCTCAGCTATGATCTTGTGCCCTCGGTAGGATCTGGTAGATAGTTAGGCTCCTTATCCTTTTTCATTTGTAGATGTCTGTACTCAGACATGTTAAGCTTCCGCATGTGCTTGAATTGTATGCTATGATTGTTGGGTCATGAGACCCATGTTTGTAATATCTCGCTCCTCGGAGCCTAATGAATAGATACTTGAGTCCGGGAGTTATGTTGTGATGCCATGTTGTATTTACACACATCGAGCATATTGTGTGTATGATTGAAATGCTTGGTATGTGTGGGATCCGACAATCTAGTTGTTTATCCTTGGCAGCCTCTCTTATGGGGAAATCTAGTCTAGTGCTTCCATGAGCCATAGTAGTCCGCTACATCCCGGTTCACCGGAGTCCTGCTAGCTCAGCACTACTGCTCAGGACACTTGACTAGCCGGCATGTGTTTCACTTCGTTCCTGTGTCTGTCCCTTCGGGGGAATGTCACGCGGTGACATCCGGAGTCCTGCCTAGCCTGCTACAGCCCGAGTTCCCGGAGTCCTGTTAGCCCAGTGCTACAGCCCGGATTCACACGCTGCTGACCGACATGCTCGATGTGATTCATGTATGCCTGTCCCCATAGGTTAGTGCCGCTTGGGTTCACGACTAGCCATGTCGGCCCGGGTTCTCTGTCATATGGATGCTAGCGACACTATCATATACGTGAGCCAAAAGGCGCAAATGGTCCCCGGACATGGTAAGGCGACACCCGTGGGAATACCGTGCATGAGGCCGCAAAGTGATATGTTGGGATATCACAATATCTCTTATTTAATTAATGCATCTATATACTTGGTAAAGGGTGGAACGCTCGGTCGGGTGTTTTGTTCCACTCTTGCCACCCTAGTTTCCGTCATATCGGTGTTATGTTCCTTGATTTTGCGTTCCTTACACGGTTGGGTGTTATGGGGACCCCTTGATAGTTCGCTTGGAATAAGACTCCTCTAGCAAGGCCCAACCTTGCTTTTACATTTCCCTAACAACCTAAGCCTTTTACCCTTGGGTTTCCAGAGCCCGAGGGTCATATTTATTTTAACCCCCCTGGGCCAGTGCTCCTCTGAGTGTTGGTCCAACCTGTCAGCCGCCGGTGACCACCAGGGGCAACTTTGGGCTGGCCTACCGGAAGTTTGGACAATCCGGTGTGCCCTGAGAACGAGATATGTGCAGCTCCTATCGGGATTTGTCCGCACATCTGGGCGGCTTTGCTGGTCTTGTTTTACCATTGTCGAAATGTCTTATAACCGGGATTCCGAGACTGGTCGGGTCTTCCCGGGAGAAGGAATATCCTTCGTTGACCGTGAGAGCTTGTGATGGGATAAGTTGGGACACCCCTGTAGGGTTTTGAACTTTCGAAAGCCGTGCCCGCGGTTATGGGCAGATGGGAATTTGTTAATATCCGGTTGTAGAGAACTTGACACTTAAATAAAATGAATCAACCGCGTGTGTAACCGTGATGGTCTCTTTTCGGCGGAGTCCGGGAAGAGAACACGGTCTCGTGTCATGCTTGAACATAAGTAGCTTCAGGATCACTTATTGGTCATCATTAGCTTCTTGACCGTGCTTTGCTTCTCTTCTCGCTCTCATTTGCGTAAGTTAGCCACCATATATGCTTAGTGCTTGCCGCAGCTCCACCTCATTACCTTACCCTACCGATAAGCTTTAAGTCTTAATCTTGCAGGTGTGAGATTGCTGAGTCCTCATGACTCACAGATACTTCCAAACAGTTGCAGGTGCCGATGATACCAGTGTAGATGACGCATTTGAGCTCAAGTGGGAGCTCGATGAAGATCGTGTTCGTTGTGTTGTTTCGTTTCCAGTTGATCAGTAGTGGAGCCCAGTCGGGATGATCGGGGATCTAGCAATTGGGGTTGTCTTCTTTTATTTTGGTTCCGTAGTCGGACCTTGATTGTATTCTGGATGATGTATGTTTTACTTTTATTTGTGTTAAGTAGCGATTGTAAGCCAGCTCTTTATCCCTTTCTTATTCTGTACATGGGATTGTTTGAAGATTACCCCTCTTGCGACAAACCTACCATGCAGCTGTGCCTCTAAGTCATGCCCCGACACGTGGGAGATATAGACGCATTGTGGGTGTTACATTGTGAATCCTTCAAAACAAAACAACATGACAAACACTCGAAAAACAAATTAGGTTAGCGGTAGTGCAAAACCTATCATTCGTGTGGTAAGATACCCAACAAGTGTATGCATCATGCTCATCATAAGAAAGGACAAGGGAGAATTTCATAGTACGGAGACATATGATGTGAGAACAACCAAATAGAATAGGCGTAATCAAGCAAACTTGCATCACAAGTAAGGTGTCCAAGTCTCCACGATCAATAAGCATAGATGCAACAATTGGAGGCAAGCGACAATGAACAAAATATATCATGTGAGAGGCATTAACATATGCGTCATCAACCAAAGAAAGCAAGTAATAATAGAACATGGGTGATGCGACAAAGCAAGCAATCATAGCAATCAAGTGGTGTGAGCTAGTAGTGCCAAGATGCAACATACTAGAGGGAAACATAGCAAGCATGTCATGGGTGCAAATAATGTGCATGAATAATTCACATGACATAGCACAAGCATGAAAGGAGGATACGAGCAAAATAGCATCAATAGAATGGGGCACATGATAAACATGGCAAAAGAAACAAGGATCTCCACCGAGCATGCAAATACACATAGAAGTAGCATAATGGTGAATCATGGGTAGATGCAAGCAAGGGTCACAATTGCATGGCAAAGGCAGCATAGCATGCAAAGTGAACACGGGAAAATGAGCATGAAGCAACAAGCGGTATATAGCCCATAGCCGTGTGAGAGCCAAGTGAGAGTTGCGCGTAGTCGTTGCGCGAAGAGAGCGGTGCGAAGGATAGTTCATGGGATCCCAAGTCATCTTTGCTCTCAAGAGCTCATTTCATCAACTCTTGGGATTGAGAGGTTGACAAGTATATGTGAGTACCTACACAAAACAAAGAGAAAGGGAAAATTGTGTGTGCGTGGTAGATGTACACATCATCCATCATGATGCGCACGTGCTTGTGTTGGTTAGCACAAAATATCTAATGCTCGAATAAATGAGATGCGTGATATAGAAACAAGTCATCCATCATGATAGGTTTGTTGTTATGTATAGCATAATGGAGACTCAAATTGTGTAATGTATCACAAGTGTCGGATGTGGGGCTCCGGCTAACCCTTAAGGTTCGAACACTGGGGTGCGTGCGAAGTCTTTCCCTCCTAACGATCTACGCTCTAGCTCGCTAAGATCTTGCGGACGAACTCGACGAACTCGCAACACAGAAAGACACAGGGTTTATACTGGTTCGGGCCACCGTTGTGGTGTAATGCCCTACTCCAGTGTGGTGGTGGTGGATTGCATCTTGGGCTGATGATGAACAATACAAGGGAAGAACAACCTCCGGAGGTTGAGGTATTCTTGTGCTTTCGGACTTGTGTGTCTCTCTGGACCTGATGATCCCTCTCCCACCCACTGTGATGGCTAGTCCTATTTATATAGGCCTTGGTCCTCTTCCCAAATATCGAGCGGGAAGGGAGCCAACAATGGCGGGCTAATTTGACGGGGAACAGCTAGTACGAGCCACCCTAACAAAAGTAGTCTTCGCCTGCACAAAGCTCTGGTGGTGACGCTGTCTTGGGCTCCACGATGACCTCCGTCTTGCAGTCCATGGTCTTGGTCTTGTTGCACCAAAATGGCAACCTTTTCCTAATGCCTCGGTACTCCGCGGCTACGCTAGCCTCCTTTGCACCAAAGGGGAAACAAGGACGATGCGCGCGCTGGCGTCCGCCTGGCGCCCGCCTGGTGTCGATCGTCATGGCTCACGTCACGAGAGCCTCATGAGGTTCTCTTCGCCTTGATATCTCCATTCCTCGTGAGCCTGCCTAGCTAGGCCACTCCAGAGGAGGTCTTGCATCATCCGCCTCGCGAGGGTCTTCGATGCTTTGTTAGTGAAGATGGGTCGTACGGCCTGCTGGCTCAGCCATGCCGTGGGACGCAGGCAGGCAAGTCTGGGAACCCCCGTTTCTAGAATGCCTACAGTAGCCCCCGGGCCCAAGGTGCGTGCGGGCTTGGCTTCGCGGCGAAGCCAAGGGTCAAGTTCAGAGCACCACGTGCCCCAAAAGCCTGCGGCTTCGGTTGACGCGTGGCAGTTGATCGGACGTGGGCGTCTCCGCTTCCCCATATTGCCTTGGCAACTGCTTGACCTGAAAAAAGGCTGGCGCGGGTGTCACTTGCCTTCATTACTCCTTCCTTGCCTCGCTCCAGATCCCCTTTCTTACTCTTCGCTGCTGCTACCTACAGATCTTCTCCGGCCTCGCTCTGCATCTGCCACCCATGGCGCCGCGCAAGGTTAAGACTTCCTCGGCCCCGGCTTGGTACGAGCCCGCTCTGGGATGCCCACTGTCACGGAGAAGAGCCTTGCCTCCGTGCGCCTGTTGACGGAGGGAGAGAGCAACGAGTGGGGAAGAGGGAGCTCCGGCTTGCCTCCGACGAGCCGGAGCCTGAAGGGAAAACCTTCTTTCTTCTTTTTGAGCAGCGTTGCCATCGGGTTGGTTCCTCCCTTCGCTGATTTCTTCTATGAAGTCCTCGACCACTATGGGCTGCAAGCGTTGCATCTCCATCCCAACTCTGTCCTCCTCCTGTCCATCTTTGCCTACTACTGTGAGCCGTACCTAGGCGTGATGCCGTCCGTGGCATTCTGGCGCCATTTCTTCTTCCTCCGCGTCAGTGAGGGTCACATCTCTGGGTGCGCCCACTTCGTTGCGTCCGGCAAGGCCAACTCGATCTCGAGCACCGGGAAGAGGGCCGACAACATTCGATCCAAATGGGTCATGGTAGACGGCAAGCTCGCCCATCCGCGCCTGGTGTTGCCGACGGAGGCACCCCGGCAAGGCAAGGAGTGGCCCAGGGCGGAGCTTGTCGACGAGCGAGCATCGTCAGTATTGGGGCAGATGATAACTGACCTGAAGCCGGGCAATGCGAGGGCGGCCAAGATAACTGGAGCGATGCTCCTGAGGGAGTTCTTGACGCTGCGGATTGCCCCACTCCAGGCACACGCGCGCCCCTTCTGGGAGCTTGAAGAAGGGGAAAACAAGGCCCGCCTGAGGCCGGGGGACCTGCCTGACGACGAACTAGACGCCGTGCTGCGTCTCATAGTCGGAGACAACCAGGAGTACCCGCCTAGCACCTTCATTCCCCTGTTCCAACATAGGGACCGGGAGGAATTCGTTGCATCCAGGCCGACTTTTGTTGTGCGCGGGCTGGTGCCGCCGGTGTTTTCGGGAGCTCCTTCGACATAGAAACCGGTGGAGGTGTCTTCTGGCGAGTCCCGCGGAGAGGGGGAAGAGAAGGCGGACTCGGAGGAGACCCCGGAAGAGGTGGAGGAGACCTCCTCTCCGAGCAAGGCCGAGATTCTCAGCGCCCTTCCTGATGATGCCGAGGCCGATGCCTACCAAGGAGGGAAGGAGCAACCCCTCGTCTCGACGAAGGGTAGGTCGTCGTTGGTGGACCGTGGTGCTGCCTCCACCCCAACACCTCCTGGGGCTGGATCCGGTTTTGCCTCCGCACCGCATGGCGCCACCGGGGCCCGAGCGCCTGCCCCTCAGGTCTCGATGCAGTCAGGTCTCAAGCTTCACAAGCGGAGGGTGGAGTACCTCGCGATGGACCAGTAGGTTTCTCGAGCTTCGCTTTATCCCTGCTAGTACTTGTTATTTCCTGACGCTTGCCTTTGGTTGATCAGGCCGATATCTTCAGCGAAGAGGAATAAGGAGGGTACGGCGGCTGTGCCTCCCTCCGCAGAGCAAGGAGGCAACATCGCCCATGTCTCCCCAGCCCGGTCGCCCTTGCGGGGCCAAGGGGGAACATCGCCGCGTGGAATCAGCCACCATAGCCCCGATGGATCCGGAAGTGCCGGTGCTTGGCGCGTCTCATGAGGTCCTAGCTGCTCCGGGCCTGCGGTCTCCCAAGCCCTGGTGATGGCGCCGCTTCCTCCTATTGTTGCACCTCCACTCCTTGGTTCTTCTGCTCTTGCTGCTGTATTGGAGCGTGCCCTTTCAGAGATGACCCAACTGCAGGCGGATCTCCTGAGCGCTAACCCGTGCCTGGTTGCCGGGCGTCTAGAGTTAGCCTCCGGCTGGCTTCATTTTGACCTGGCGGTGCATGCGACGCTGGGCCAGGCTATTGCGGCTTCCGAGAGGGAGAAGCAAGGAGCCGTCTGTGCTGCAGCCGATCGTGAGGCGGCGCTGAAAAACGCCAAGGCCACCCGTGACCGCTCCCAGGTGCTGGAGGGCGAGTTGCAGAGCATGTGCGACAAGCACGCCGAAGAGGCACGCCGCCGCCAAGAAGAGGAGAAGGAGATGAAGGCCCGGGAGGAAGCCGTCAAGAACCGTGATGCTGAGCTGGCGGAGCTGGGAAGGAGCAGGCTATCGAGCGCAACCGGTTGGAAGAGCTGGAGCAGAAGATGGGGGTGAGGGAGGCCGATCTTGCCGGCAAGGCGTGAGTCCTGGCCGAAGACCGTGTGGCTTTCACCGATCTCGAGAAGAGATCTCGCAAGGTGCTGAGGACGCTCTACGAGCATGGCCCGGAGAAGCCGTTGAACACTGAAAAGGATGGCCCCGCCCAGCTGCTTCCTCTCGTGGTGAAGGTGCTTGAGGAGGTCGTCGAGGGCCTCGATCCCATGGCGGAGGGAGAAGCTCGCGTTCTGTCTTCAGCCGCATTGACTCGCGTCCTCAGCCATCTGCACCTCCGCGACCCCGACGCCCGCCTTGACGAGCTGCTAGAGCCTGTAGCTGAAGACCTCTGCGAAGCCGCCGCCGTAGCTGTTCAAGGTTAAGTGGAGGGTTTGCTGGGGAAGTTCCGCGGCTTTGTCTCCGATCCTCTGTCTAGTGATGCCGAGGATCCTACGGCTAGTGGTGAAGGTGAGAGCATCGTCGCCCACGGGCGAGCACCTTCCGCAGGCGATGGCGACATCCAGGGGTGACCCATTCTTCCCGTTTCATTCCTGCGACATATATCAGGCCTCGTGGAGGCGTTTAGACTTTTCATTTGGTATTGTGAGAACAATATGCTTGTAATATTTGCTTCGAGATTTCGTGTTTTCCTTCCTATTTGCTTTGTTCTGCGTTGGTAGAGCCCGGCCCCGCGCATACCTCAACTGCCATTGGGCCGACCGGAGACCAGGACGGTCCAAGGAGTGAGGGGCTACGTGAACAGTTAGGCTCCTGAGTCGCGATGCTCAGGAGTCCCCCTTGACGTGCGAACAACATATAGGGAGAGTTTGTGAGGATATATTAATGTTCTACGTCAGCAGAGCCCGGCCCCGCGCATACCTCAACCGCCGTTGGGCCGACCAGAGACCAGGACGGACCAAGGAGTGAGGGGCTACGTGATCAATTAGGCTCCTGAGTCGCGATGGTCAGGAGTCCCCCTTGACGTTCAAACAATTTCCATACCTGCCCTCGCAGAGGCCTCGGGAGGGGCGCGCGACGCCCAGGTCCGAGGGACCTGGTTGGGTGGCGTGCACTTGGGCGTGACCCGAGCGCAGCCCCTGTGCCTAGCCCCCTCACGTGACTCTCCTGAGGGGAGGCGTCGTGGTGAGGCTGGGCGCTGAGCTCTGGGCTCCCTGAGGTTGGTACGACCGTGGAGTCGCCCTCAGTTGTTTATCACCAGCGCGGACTATAGTGCTTCCTCTTGTGCACGGGCATAGCCGCTCCTCGGCAGTGTTGACAGCCAGCGCGGAGCATGGAGTTTCCACTTGGGCGTGGGATGGGGGGCCCTCCGGGAGGAGCCCCCGGGGCGTGTACAACCCCGCCCTGACACGTGGCTTGCACGGCAGGGCTGCAAGGTGTATTTGGGCACTCGTGAGCCAGTGCGGGACTCACGAGGCCCTACCTCAAGGTTGGTTGCGCCTGGTCTTGAGTCTTGGTGACTGTATGTCCCTGCAAGGCGATTAGATGCAAGCACTCTACGTCCATAGATCCCGGCCCTCGAGCGAGCTCAGCTGCCGTTGGTATGCCAGATCGCGATGCCGTGGTCAAGGCCGGGGGGTGAGGGCTGGAGAGCCAGTAAGAGCTCCTAAGTCGCGATGCTCAGGAGCCCCCCTTTTAACGTGCAAGAAAATTGCATAGGGCGAATGGACCCGTGGCGGGCGCTGATCGAGCAGGTGATAGCAGTTGGCAGGCTAAGCATGAAGAGCAGATCGACTTGGATAAATGCAGGAAGATACATGCCATCGGTTCTGGCCCGAGCAGCGTGGGGATGATGCAGCCCGAGGGGCGCCCCCAACAATGTAAGCTAGAGACATAAGCATAAGGGATACATGCCACAGGGACGGCCCCACGTGGCCTGGAAATAATGCAGCCCGGGAGGCACTCCCAGCTTAAATGAACTTGGAAGATGTCACCTGGTTCTGTAGACGAAGTAGAGTCGGTGCAACTGAAGCCACGCGTTGAAGGAATGACTCCTCATGAGCCGCCGGGACCCTGAGCCTCGGGAGGCTCTGGGGGCTCCGGAGGTTCCCTGAAGACTATCCCCATCTTCTCCAAGACAGTGTGGATCCTGGCCTCCTGAGCCGCTAGCACTTGCCGCACGTTGCGCTGATAGGCTGACGCCACGCTCGGCAAGCCGAAGGGCATGTGAACATAGCTGTGTGGTGGACCCTCATAGCGGCCCGCACGTGATGGCCAAAAGCGTTCCTGAGATGCGGCCATGTTGAGCCCTGGGATGTCGATGCAGACATGCAGTTCAGCATCCTTGCCTGGATGGTGAGCCGCGCTCGGCGAGCGGCTGTCGCCGCGCATGGCTCTCACATCTTGTAGCTCTTGGGAGGTCTTGGTGATGAACTCCTGGGTGGTGGGCACTCTTTGCCCTGTGCTCTCCTGAGTAAAGCGTGTCGTGAAGCATGCTTCCAAGTGGTGCCCAAGCGCCTCCCTCGTGAGGTTGGCAAGGTCTGAGTCTCTCCATAAGAGAGCCCCTGAGCCCTGCCCGAGGAGGGCGCCGCGCGTGCTTTCCTATGCAGTGGAGGGAGGCACCCCTGGAGCGGGCGCTGATCCTGACGAGGCTCCTGACGCGATGCCATCTTCTTGGAGTCCTGCATGGCGCGACTGCTTCTTCTTGGGGGTGGTCTCCGGAGGGCCTTCACTTCTGCTGTCAGGGTTGTCGATTGCTGCGGCTTGGAAGGCGCTCTCAAGGGAGCACACCGCATCACTTTCTTCACATGGGACCGTGATGATTCCCCTGCTTCCTGGCATCTTGAGGATGTTGTAGCCATGGTGAGTGACTGCCATGAACTTGAACAGGGCTGGATACCCGAGGATGGCATTGCACGGCAGGCGGATGTGCGCGATGTCGAAGTCGATGAGCTCGGTGCGGTAGTTCTTGCGCTCCCCGAAGGTGACAGGCAGGCGGACTTGCCCTATCGGTGTGGTGGAACCGTCAGTAACTCCTGAGAAAGGCTTGGTTGGCTGAAGCTACTCATAGGGCACTTGGAGGTTGTCGAACGTGTCGACGGATAGGATGTTGAGCCCTGCGCCACCGTTGATGAGAGTCTTGGTGACTTGCACATTGCTGATGACTGGGGAGCACAGCATCGGGAGTGTGCCAGCGGTGGCTGCACACTTGAGCTGGTCGGCCGAGTTGAAGGTGATGGCGCATTGGGACCACCTGAGTGGGCGTGTGGCCTCGATCTTGGGGAGCGCCGCGTTCACTTCATGAGTGGACTGTTTGAAGATGCGCTGAGAGGCTGGGGCCTGAGCACCGCCCAAGATGCAAGGGATGGCACGCGGCTCCTGGAAGCCCCTAGCCCCCTCGTCCTGGTGGTGGTCGTCGTTCCTTCTTGGCGGCGGCAACGGGGGAACACCGGCATTGCCCTGGGGGCGATCCTCATGAGGCCAGTCCCTCCAGGCGCCCTCACGAGGCTGGTCCTGCCAGCGGTCCTCACGAGGCCGGTCGTGCCACTCCTGGCGCGGGCCACGGTCATCCCAACGTCCGCCTCCGCGTCCTCCTACGCGGCCGTAGCCCCAGTCCTTGTGCTCGGGGCGTCGACCGAAGCGTCCTTCCCATATGGGTCTGAGCTCTTGACAGTCGTTGTTGTTGTGGGTGTTCAGGTTGTGGAAGGCGGAGAACGGACGGCCGTTCTTGGATGACTCGGGCTGATCGCTGCCTCGCTTCGTGTCAGGCTCCGCTGCGAGCACCACTGCCTCTTTGCGCTTCACGTCCTTGGCTTTGGCCTTCTTCTCCTCCATTCCTGCAGGTGGCAGCTCAAGGAGGGAGAGGCGCCCCTCCTCAGCTCTTGCGCACTTGGTCGCCAGGTTGAACAGCTCCTGAGATGTGCAAAGCTCCTCATGGATAGCCAGCTCTTCCTTCATCTTGACGTCATGGACGCCGTCTGAGAACGCGGAGATGATGGCTTCATCCGTGAGCTTGGGGATCTTGAGGCGGGTGTTGTTAAAGCGCTGGATGTACTTCTGAAGGGTCTCTCCTGGCTGTTGCTTGATGCGGCATAGATCACCCGCGGCCGGTGGGCGGTCACGAGTGCCCTGGAAGTTAGCGATGAAGCGGTCGCTTATCTCGTCCTAGGAGGAGATCGAGCCGTGCTGCAGGTTCAGGAGCCAGGATTGGGCCCCACCCTTGAGAGCCATGGGAAACCAGTTCACCATGACTTTTTCATCGCCGTTGGCCACTTCAATGCTCAACTCATAGAGTTGCAGGAACTCTGGAGGGTCGGCGGTGCCGTCGTATCAAGGAGGTAGATCCGGCTTGAACTTCCCTGGCCAGGCAACGCTACGCAGCTCAGTGGTGAAGGCGCGGCAGCCGGCCGTGGTTGCAAAGGCCCGCTTCGGAGGTGGATCTAGGTCTTGACGAGGTCCGCGTAGCGCCACTGCAGGCGACACGCGGTCTTGATGAGGTGGCGCGGGTAGCACCGGTGCAACTTCTCGTGGCCCCAGGATTTCTTGGCAGCTTCTTGCTTCACGCGCGGGCGCCTGGCACGGTGGATCATGCCGCGGAGGTGCGCGCCTTGGTGCCAAGGCACCATCTTGGGGTCGAGGCGGTGGAGGCACGCCATGAGCCCTATCGCCCGCGGCTGGTTGAGGTGGAGGCAGAGAGTGGGATGGCACCAGAGAGCCCCCTGTGGCACGGACGAGCTCGGTGACGCGGTCGAGCCACTCCTCGTAGAGGTCGTCGACGGGGTGGTAACGCAGGAGCTTGTTCGCCGTGATGAGCGCGGCCCATGCCTCCATGGGAGCGCGATGCGCGTGGGACGAAGAACCAGCTGGGGTGAGTGATGGAGTAGCGGTGCGGCCGTCCTGCCACACCGAAGAATGCTGCGAGGACGCTTGATGCTCGTTTCCCGTTGGGCTGGTGGCAGCATTGGCGGCGGGGGACGGAGAACGACGAGGCGGCCTGTTGACAGGAGTCGTCTGAGCGACGCGGGCGGCGAGGGCAGCTCGGCGCTCAGCTCGAGCATGGCGAGCGTCCGCCATGGAGACGACGGAGCGACGGAGCGACAGAAAGGAAGCTACGGCGCACCCCTACCTGGCGTGCCAAATGTCGGATGTGGGGCTCCGGCTAGCCCTTAAGGTTTGAACACTGGGGTGCGCGCGAAGTCTTACCCTCCTACCGATCTACGCTCTAGCTCGCTAAGATCTTGCGGACGAACTCGACGAATTCGCAACACAGAAAGACACGGGGTTTATACTGGTTCGGGCCACCGTTGTGGTGTAATACCCTACTCCAGTGTGGTGGTGGTGGATTGCCTCTTGGGCTGATGATGAACAATACAAGGGAAGAAGAGCCTCTGGAGGTTGAGGTATTCTTGTGCTTTCGGACTTGTGTGTCTCTATGGACCTGATGATCCCTCTCCCACCCACTATGGTGGCTAGTCCTATTTACAAAGGCCCTGGTCCTCTTCCCAAATATCGAGCGGGAAGGGACCCAACAACGGCGGGCTAATTTGAAGGGGGACAGCTAGTACGAGCAACCCTGGCAAAAGTAGTCTTCGTCTGCACAAAGCTCTGGTGGTGATGCTGTCTTGGGCTCCACGATGACCTCCGTCTTGCAGTCCATGGTCTTGGTCTTCTTGCACCGAAATGTCAACCTTTCCCTGATGCCTCGGTACTCCGCGGCTGCGCTTGCCTCCTTTGCACCAAAGGGGAAACAAGGACGCTGCGCGCACTGGTGCCCGCCTGGCGCCCGCCTGGTGTCGATCTTCATGGCTCTCGTCACTTGAGCCTCATGAGGTTCGCCTCGCCTTGATATCTCCGTTTCGCGTGAGCCTGCCTAGCTAGGCCACTCCAGAGGAGGTCTTGTGTCGTCCGCCTCGCGAGGCTTGGCCCCTCGCGAGGGTATTGGATGCTTTGTTGGTGAAGATAGGTCGTATGGCATGCTGACTCAACCACGCCGTGGGCCGCAGGCAGGCAAGTCTGGGGACCCCCATTCCCAGAATGCCAACAACAAGAAATATGTAGAGCACTGTTATTCATGGAGTGCATATGGTGAAAGCAATTATGGGAATCATGCAAAGTATGTAATGCATCAAAATCTCCTAATATGTATGAGGAAGCTATGAGGGTCTCCTCATGAGCATTAATGGAAACATCACACGGAGAATATTGACAACATCCAAAACAATGCATATTTGGAACATTGTGATCATGGCACGGCATAGTAGATGAATTGCACAAATCATGTAAAGGAAACATGGCAATATCATCACATGAAAAACGAAAGACAATGAATGTCATCTTGTCATCTATGCCATAATTTCAAATGGGATTTATTTTAATGGGGCATGCATAGCTACTATGTTGAGATTGAAATGATACAATATGGGATATCTCACTCATAGCATATGAAAAGTTCAAAGGATTATCAAACATTACGTGACCAATAGAATTTTCACATGATATCCTATGGAGCATAGCATCACAACTAGGCAAATCAACATGCTCATCATCATATTCATCATAGATTGGTAAGTCATGACATGAAGAATTCGCACTAGCATGAAGCATGGGAATAGGTGGATCAACATCATGCAAGCAATCATTGGTGAGATAGTCCACTAGTGGGACAAGAGAAGCACCATCACCTATGTTACCTTTGGAGCATCGCTCATGTGTTGTAGGTGATGTGTCGAAGACCGAGTCGTTGTCATCTTCATCTTGATGGAACCATGTGGGGGTTGATTCGTCATCCACCATGGCCATCGTTGTCTCCATTGGAGGTATGGACTCGTCGAGGATAGGCATGTCATCATGTAGGAGACCTAGCACCAAAGAAGAAAACACACTCGGAGTAGAGGTTAAGTCGTAAGAAATCATAGTGGCCTCACATGCCGTTTCAACTACCTCACTCACTAAGTGTTGTGGCTCACTCACTCCCACTTCGATGCTCTCACTCATATGGTTGGTGGAGTCACTGATACATCTCCGTTGTATCTATAATTTTTGATTGTTCCATGCCAACATTCTACAACTTTCATATACTTTTGGCAACTTTTTATACTATTTTTGGGACTAATATATTGATCCAGTGCCCATTTCCAGTTCCTGTTTGTTGCATGTTTTTTGTTTCGCAAAATATCCATATCAAACGGAGTCCAGACGGGATAAAAATTGACGAAGATTTTTTTTGGAATATATATGATTTTTGGGAATAAAAATCCACGTGAGACGGTGCCCGAGGTGGCCACGAGGTAGGGGGGCGCGCCTGCCCCCCTGGGCACGCCCCTGACCCTCGTGGGCCACCCGTAAGGCGGTTGATGCCCTTCTTTCGCCGCAAGAAAGCTAATTTCAGGATAGAGATCGTGTTAAAATTTCAGCCCAATCGGAGTCACAAATCTCCGGGAATATAAGAAACGGTGAAAGGGAAGAATCTGAGAACGGAGAAACAGAGAGAGACAGAGAGACAGATCCAATCTCGGAGGGGATCTCGCCCCTCCCATGCCATGGAGGCCATGGACCAGAGGGGAAACCCTTCTCCCATCTAGGGAGAAGGTCAAGGAAGAAGAAGAAGGAGGGGGGCTCTCTCCCCCTCGCTTCCGGTGGCGCCGGAACGCTGCCGGGGGCCATCATCATCACCGCGATCTACACCAACACCTCCGCCATCTTCACCAACATCTCCATCACCTTCCCCCCATCTATCAAAAGCGGCCCACTCTCCCTCAACCTGATGTACCCTCTACTTGAACATGGTGCTTTATACTTCATATTATTATCCAATGATGTGTTGCCATACTTTGATATCTGAGTAGATTTTCGTTATCCTATCGGTGGTTGATGAATTGATGATTGATTTAATTTGCTTGTGGTTATGTTGTTGTCCTTTGGTTCCCATCATATGATTGCGTGCGTGGATCACACCCTAGGGTTAGTTGTATGTTGATAGGACTATGTATTGGAGGGCAAGAGTGACAGAAGCTTCAACCTAGCATAGAAATTGATGCATACGGGATTGAAGGGGGACCAATATATCTTAATGCTATGGTTGGGTTTTACCTTAATGAACATTAGTAGTTGCAGATGCTTGCTGATAGTTCCAATCATAAGTGCATAGAATTCCATGTCAGGGATGACATGCTAGCAGTGGCTTCTCCCACATAATACTTGCTATCGGTCTAGTAAAGTAGTCAATTGCTTAGGGGCAATTTCACAACTACTACCACCACTTTTCCACACTCTCTATATTTACTTTATTGTTTCTTTATCTAAACAGCCCCTACCATTTATTTACTTGCTCTTTATTATCTTCCAAACCTATCCAACAACACCTACAAAGTACTTCTAGTTTCATACTTGTTCTAGGTAAAGCGAACGTCAAGCGTGCGTAGAGTTGTATTGGTGGTCGATAGAACCTAAGGGAATATTTGTTCTACCTTTATCTCCTCGTTGGGTTGGACAATCTTACTTATCGAAAACTGTTGCAATCTTCTATACTTGTGGGTTATCAAGACCTTTTTCTGGCGCCGTTGCCGGGGAGCAATAGCGTGGGGTGAATATTCTCGTGTGTGCTTATTTGCTTTATCACTAAGTAATTTTTATTTGTTGTTCTTAGTTGTTCTCTATCTTTAATTATGGATATGGAACACGAAATACCAAAAAAATTAGGTGTACTTGCTACTCATGGAGATGGGGAACCTCCTAAAACCCTCGACGCTAGTTATGTGAAAAATATTATGTACTACTTTAATAATCCTGAGAAAACCCCATTCAATTATGTAATGGGAGTAACGTTGTATCAACGTGAATACTTTAGGGATTACCTCTTGACACAAAAAGGGAAACTATTATGGGATCAAATTCATATATTGAATTGGTATGCAAGGCAACTATGCTTGAGATATGACTATACTTGTTTCTCTAAGGTGAAGGCTCCACACCTTCCCTTTTCATGTGAATTTAATGATAATGAAACCTTAGCTTCTTATGCTAATGGTATATATGATTACTATGAGGTGGAACAAATAGAAGAATTTGTTGCTTTTAAGGGTGCTTACGAAATTGAATCTTTGTTTGAAAAGCATGAAGCTTATGATGATGATGTTTATAGGCCTGAAAATTTAGCTATCTTAAAATATTGCTATGATAATTATGAATATAATTCCTATATTAATGCGCTTATTGAGAAAGTCTCCGCTGTTCAATAAGAGACTAATATTTTGCAGGAGTCTATGGAAGAAGAAATTGATGAAACTGTGAGCTCATTGGATGAAAAAGATGAGGAGGAGAGCGAAGAACAAAAGGAGGAAGAGCGGATTAGCTACCCATGCCCACCTTATAATGAGAGTAATTCTTCAACTCATACATTGTTTAATTTCCCTTCATGCTTACCGAAAGATGATTCCTATGATGATTGTTATGATCCTGTTGATTCTCTTGAAATATCCCTTTTTGATGATGCTTGCTATGCTTGTGGCCAAGATGCCAATATGAATTATGCTTATGGAGATGAACTTGCTATAGTTCCTTATGTTAATCATGAAATTGTTGCTATTGCACCCCCGCATGATAGTCCTATTATCTTTTTGAATTCTCCCAACTACACTATATCGGAGAAGTTTGCCCTTATAAAGGATTACATTGATGGGTTGCGTTTTACTATTACACATGATAATTTTGATGAATATAATGTGCATGTGCTTGATGCTTCTACTTGCAATTATTATGAGAGAGAAACTATATCTCCACCTCTCTATGTTTCCAATATGATAAAATTGCAAGAAACTGTTTATACTATGCATTGGCCTTTACTATATGTGCATGAATTGTTCTTTTATGACATGCCGATGCATAGGAAGAGAGTTAGACTTCTTCATTACTTGATATATGTTGCTTTGTGCTCACTACTAAATGCCAAATCATTGCTAATTAAAATTGGCTTTGATATACCTTGGGATCCGGGTGGATTAACTACTTGAGCACTTTATGCCTAGCTTAATGGCTTTAAAGAAAGCGCTGCTAGGGAGACAACCCGGAAGTTTTAGGGAGTCATTTATTTCTTTTGTGTGCTTTTATAAGGTTTATAAATAAAAATAATGTGCCAAGGTTTGCCTTTAGGATGTTTACATTTGCTTGATGGTTTGTACGGTGCATGACAGAAACTTTGGCTATAGTGCGCGATTTTAAATTTTTAGTTGGAACATCAAATGGTTCTGATTCTTTTTGCACTGTCTTTCTATACAAATTGTTTATTTTTCTAATTTTGGTAGAATTTTTCAAGTATCATAATTATGGTGAATGTTCAGATTATTACAGACTATTCTGTTTTAGACAGATTCTGTTTTTGATGCATAGTTTGCTTGTTTTGATGAAACTATCAATTTATATTAGTGGATTAAGTCATGAAAAGGTTATATTACAGTAGACACTATGAAAAAACAAAATATGAATTGGTTTGCAACAGTACTTAGAGTAGTGATTTGCTTTATTATACTAACAGATCTTACCGAGTTTTCTGTAGAAGTTTTGTGTGGATGAAGTGTTCGATGATCGAGAAGGTCTCGATGTGAGAAGAAGGAAGAGAGGAAAGAGATCAAGCTTGGGGATGCCCGATGCACCCCAAGTAAATATTCAAGGAGACTCAAGCGTCTAACCTCGCGGATGCCCCGGAAGGCAGCCCCTCTTTCTTCAACAAGTATCGGTATGTTTTCGGATTCATTTCGTTCATGCGATATGTGCAATCTTGGAGCGTCTTTTGCATTTAGTTTTCATTTTTCTTTTATGCACCATGCTGGTATGAGATAGTCCTTGGTTGATTTATAGAATGCCCTATGCACTTCACTTATATCTTTTGAGTATGGCTTTATAGAATGCTTCATGTGCTTCACTTATATCATTTGAAGTTTGGATTGCCTGCTTCTCTTTACATAGAAAACCACCATTTGTAGAATGCTCTTTTGCTTCACTTATATTTGTTAGAGCGTGGGCATATCTTTTGTACAAATAATTAAACTCTCTTGCTTCACATATATCTATTTAGAGAGATGACAGGAATTGGTCATTCACATGGTTAGTCATAAAATCCTACATAAAACTTGTAGATCACTGAATATGATATGTTTGATTCCTTGCAATAGTTTTGCGATATAAAGATGGTAATATTAGAGTCATGCTAGTGGGTAGTTCTGGATTGTAGAAATACTTGTGTTGAGGTTTGTGATTCCCGTAGCATGCACGTATGGTGAACCGTTATGTAACGAAGTTGGAGCATGAGGTGTGGCGGTCAGGGACGAGCGATGGTGTTTTCCTACCTATCTATCCCCCTAGGAGCATGCGCATAGTACTTTGTTTCAATGACTAATAGATTTTTGCAATAAGTATGTGAGTTCTTTATGACTAATGTTGAGTCCATCGATTATACGCACTCTCACCCTTCCATCATTGCTAGCCTCTCTAGTACCACACAACTTTCTCCGGTACCATAAACCCACCATATACCTTCCTCAAAACAGCCACCATACCTACCTATCATGGCATTTCCATAGCCATTCCGAGATATATTGCCATGCAACTTTCATCATCATCATATACCTGACTTAAGCATTCATTGTCATATTGCTTTGCATGATCGTAAGATAGCTAGCATGATGTTTTCATGGCTTGTCCGTTTTTTGATGTCATTGCCACGCTAGATCATTGCACATCCCAGTACACCGCCGGAGGCATTCATATAGAGTCATATCCTTGTTCTAGATATCGAGTTGTAATATTGAGTTGTAAGTAAATAAAAGTGTGATCACCATCATTATTAGAACATTATCCCATGTGAGGTTATCAAAATAAAAGTGGCCAAAGAAGCCCCAAAAGAGAGAGAGAGAGGCCAAAGAAGCCTAAAAAAGAAAGAAAAAAGAAAAAAAGAAAAAAGAGAGAAAAAGAGAGAAGGGGCAATGTTACTATCCTTTTACCACACTTGTGCTTCAAAGTAGCACCATGTTCTTCATATAGAGAGTCTCTTGAGTTATCACTTTCATATACTAGTGGGAATTTTCATTATAGAACTTGGCTTGTATATTCCAACGATGGGCTTCCTCAAATGCCCTAGGTCTTCATGAGCAAGCAGGTTGGATGCACACCCACTTAGTTTCAGTTTGAGCTTTCATATACTTATAGCTCTAGTGCATCCATTGCATGGCAATCCCTACTCACTCACATTGATATCTATTGATGGGCATCTCCATAGACCGTTGATACGCCTAGTTGATGTGAGACTATCTTCTCCTTTTTGTCTTCTCCACAACCACCATTCTATTCCACCTATAGTGCTGCGTCCATGGCTCATGGTCATGTATTGCGTGAAAGTTGAAAAGGTTTGAGAACGTCAAAAGTGTGAAAAAATTGCTTGGCTTGTCATCGGGGTTGTGCATGATGTGAGTATTTTGTGTGGTGAAGATGGAGCATAGCCAGACTATATGATTTTGTAGGGATAACTTTCTTTGGCCAGGTTATTTTGAAAAGACATGATTGCTTTATTAGTAGGCTTGATGTATTATTGTTTTTATGTCAAATGATAGACTATTGCTTTGAATCACTTGTGTCTTAATATTCATGCCATGATTAGACATATGATCAAGATTATGCTAGGTAGCATTCCACATCAAAAATTATCTTTTTTATCATTTACCTACTCGAGGACGAGTAGGAATTAAGCTTGGGGATGCTGATACGTCTCCGTCGTATCTATAATTTTTGATTGTTGCATGCCAATATTCTACAACTTTCATATACTTTTGGCAACTTTTTATACTATTTTTGGGACTAACATATTGATCCAGTGCCCAGTGCCAGTTCCTGTTTGTTGCATGTTTTTTGTTTCGCAGAATATCCATATCAAACGGAGTCCAAACGGGATAAAAATTGACGGAGATTTTTTTTGGAATATATATGATTTTTGGGAAGAAAAATCCACACGAGACGGTGCCCGAGGTGGCGACGAGGTAGGGGGCGCGCCTGCCCCCCCTGGGCGCGCCCCTGACCCTCATGGGCCTCCCATAAGGCGGTTGATGCCCTTCTTTCGCCACAAGAAAGCTAATTTCTGGATAGAGATCACGTTAAAATTTCACCCAATCGGAGTTACGGATCTTCGGGAATATAAGAAACGGTGAAAGGGAAGAATCTGAGAACGCAGAAACAGAGAGAGACAAAGAGATAGATCCAATCTCGGAGGGGCTCTCGCCCCTCCCACGCCATGGAGGCCATGGACCAGAGGGGAAACCCTTCTCCCATGTAGGGAGAAGGTCAAGGAAGAAGAAGAAGGGGGGGCTCTCTCCCCCTCGCTTCCGGTGGCGCCGGAACGCCGCCGGGGGCCATCATCATCACCGCGATCTACACCAACACCTCCGCCATCTTCACCAACATATCCATGACCTTCCCCCCATATATCTACAGCGGTCCACTCTCCCGCAACCCGCTATACCCTCTACTTGAACATGGTGCTTTATACTTCATATTATTATCCAATGATGTGTTGCCATCCTATGATGTCTGAGTAGATTTTTGTTGTCCTATCGGTGGTTGATGAATTGCTATGATTAATTTAATTTGCTTGTGGTTATGTTGCTGTCCTTTGGTGCCCATCATATGATTGCGTGCATGGATAACACCCTAGGGTTAGTTGTATGTTGATTGGACTATGTATTGGAGGGCAAGAGTGACAGAAGCTTCAACCTAGCATAGAAATTGATGCACACGAGATTGGAGGGGGACCAATATATCTTAATGCTATGGTTGGGTTTTACCTTAATTGTCACATCCCTAGTTCTGGTATGACCTAGGCTAGCCTTCTTGTGAGCATCATGTTTGAAATGGGGATTTGTGAAAGTCTCAGAAATCATTTCTGGAAATGACCTAGATAAAAATTGCTCCAAAAAGGTCCAAGAAAATGTTCATGTTTCTCACTTAAAATATTGGTCAGAGGTAAAATTCAAACCAATATTATTAGGAGCTCATAGATATTTATTTTGGCCTTTTGGAATTAATGCAATACTTATTTGCATTGGATATATATATGTTATATATATTATATATGTCCAATAATTCTGATTTTTATGTGAGGGGCTCTGGAATATTTCAACTAGCTCCTACAATAAATTTCAGAAGAAAATAAATTGATTTAGTATTTTACTAAATCAAAAAAAATTACAGAAATTGAAAAGGAAAACAAAAAGGGGAAAACCTTACCTGGACTTACCTGGGCCACTTGCTGGCCTGGCTCTGCGCCGGCCCAGCCAACTGGCCCGTGCCAGTCGTCCCTCTCCTCTCACCAGGAGGACAGGGGCGTGTGCCCGTTGCACGCACGCACGCGTCCAGCCACCTCCTGCCTATCTGCCTCACTCCCCCATCGCCCTGGACGCCCTGGACGATGCCACGCGCCGCCCCGCGCCTCTCTCTCTATCTCTCTCTCTCTCTCTCTCTCTCGTGGCCTCCCCTCCTCTCCCTCGCTCTCTCACGCGAATGGCCGAGCACTACCGTCACCACCGTTCACTGTAGCCGCAGCCACCGCCTCCCCCTCGCCCTCTCTCCGTGTCTGCAAGCTCCGCCGCGACATCCTCTATGTCCTCGACGAGCCAAGCAACTGGGGACGCCCCGCGGAGGCGTCACCGCCGTCTTCTTCACCTCCGGCCGCCCGAGATCGCCGGCGCCGCTCCGCCAACTCCAGAGCCTACCCCAAGCCGCTGGGCATCCCTTCCGAACCAACGTGAGTTCCTGCATGTCCTGCCCCTAACCCCGTGGCTTGCCGCTCGCCGTAGCTTTGTTCCCCGCCATGGTCGTAGCTCTTCGCCGCCGTCGCGCTAGCCGCTGCAGCTCGCAACCACGCGCGTTACCGTGCTCCTAGTGATGCCAGGAGGCCGTCGAGGCACTCCGCAGCCCCTGCCGTGCCCCGTAGCTCGATCTCGCCTGAACCCGCGCGCCGGCCGCCGCCTTGAGCTTCGCTCCGGCGAGCTCCGGCCACCCCAGCTCCTCCTACCTGCTCCGCTGGATGCGCGAGAGCCCGGGCTACGCCCCGGTGCCCTTAGTCGCCGCCCCCATGGCCTGTAACGCGGACGCCGCCGCGTCCAGTGGTCGCCGGCGTTAACCTTGCCGGCCCGACGTGCGGGCCCGACCTTCCAGGTGATTAGGTTAAGCTAATCACCACTTAGTTAACCTTGAGACATTGACTATGGGCCCCAGCGCCACTAATTGTAGTTAGATTAGTAAAAAACATGTTAACTAACTGAGTCACTGACGTGTGGACCCCACACGTCAAGTTTGACCTGGTTAGCCGCGGTTGACTCACTGACATCATGCCACTATCATGCTGATGCAGTTATTCATTTTCTGGTTTTAATTAAATCAGGAAAATCCAAAAAATGATATAAACTTCTAAAATTCATAGAAATTCAACCGTAGCTCAGATTGATATAAGTTATCTATGAAAAATGATCAGAAAAATTCAATCTATCCATCTGTACCATTTTCATGCATGACAAACCAACCTATACATGTTGTATATATGAAAACACACTTATGGAATATAAAGGGACTTAATTTAGAGTTGCATTTGAACCTTTGGTTCAAATGGACCTCTTCCAAGTTGAATGCTAAATGCATTAGCTTAAAAAAACATCACATGTTCATGCATCATATTGTTGCATATGATTGTGTATTGATTGTCGACACCGTTCCTTCTCGATAGGTCCTGCTCCGGAGAGTGCTCCAGAGTACCTATCTGAGGAGCAGTGCCCCCCTGTTGATCTACCAGGCAAGCAAACCCCCTTGTTCATTACGATACAATCCTACCCTCTCGCTCCTGCTCTCTTTTGTTGCATTAGGACTACAACGATTCAACTTCTACTTTATGCTGCGGTAGTTGAACCCATTCCTCTGCATGACCTGTCATTGCCACAGTAAATAGTTAAAACCCACTAGCATGTGTAGGAGTTGATTGAGCCATCTTGTGTTCCTACCATGCCATGCCTGCTATTGCTTAGAGTTGTGTCAGGTCTGATTCATCAGGAATGAATTGGAGTGTTACGATAGGTTCTGGTGTTGAGAGTTAAGCGTGTGAACACGATTTCGTAAAGGTAGCGGTGAGAGGCCATGTAGGAGTACATGGTGGGTTGTCTCATTGGGACCGTCCTTAAGAACTGAGTTCTGTGTAAGTTCTCCAATGACTAGTTACTACCACACATTGGGCTCCGGGCGCTCCAAGCTCTCTCGACTTATTAGCCAACTTGATCTCTGTCCAGGAGTTGCAAATAGTTTCTGGTGTTTGTAGGTAGTGTTAGTAGTCTACCAAGTGGCACCCGGCCAGGTGGGCTTGGGACAGACTAGGCACAGTGGCACGGTGTACCAAGTGGCACCCGGATGGTGGGCTTGGGAACCCTACTCACATCGTTTGGGGCTGTGAGCAACACCCCGACCGGATCTCCTTGCGGATGGAATCCCAATAGGCAACAAACCTGGATGAGAGACTTGTGTGGTTAGTCAGGTCGTGGCCGACACCCTCGCCAGGCTTCCGCTTGAAGGTTGCCGAGGTACATGACATGTACATGGTGGTAAGTGGTGAGAGCGTGTGTGAAGAAGTACACCCCTGCAGGGTTACCATGATCTATTCGAATACCCGGGTCCGCGGTTATGGACTTCTTGGATGCTTACGTGGTACATAGACAACTTAAAGTGGATACTCTAAAATGTAGCTGCAACTGAACCCCAGATTGCCTCCTTGATACTAATGCATGTATGATAGGATCTGATGTAAGTCTTGTTGAGTACCTTTGTACTCACGTTTGCTTTATTTATGTTTTGCAGATGAGACAGATGTCTCACTAGTAGTTCCGCTTGGACTTCGACGAGTAGCTTGTTACCTCAGCTACGATCTTGTACCCTTGGGAGGGTCTTGTAGATAGTCAGGCTTCTCAGCCTTTTTCTTTTGTAGATGTCTGTACTCAGGCATGTAATGCTTCTGTTGCTTGTATGCTTTGAATGATGGGTCATGAGACCCTTGTTTGAATTAAATGCTATGTGGCTATTTGGGCCTTTATCTATATGAGTTTGCGTTATGTTGTGATGCCATGTTGTACAGCACATACTTGCATGTTATGCGTACGTGTAACGTGTATTCCTATGTGTGGGATCTGACAACCTAGTAGGCTATCCTTGGTAGCCTCTCTTATGGGGAAATGTAGTCTAGTGCTTCCACCGAGCCATGGTAGTCCGCTACAGCCCGGTTTACCGGAGTCCTGCTAGCCCAGCACTACTGCTCCGAAACACTTAGACTGGCAGGCATGTGATTCACTTCGTTCCTGTGTCTGTCCCTTCGAGGAAATGTCACGCAGTGACTTCCGGAGTCCTGCTAGCCTGCTACAGCCTGGATTCCTGGAGTCCTGTTAGCCCAGTTGCTACAGCCCGGATTCACACGCTGATGACCAACATGCTCGATGTTGTTTCATGTATGCCTGTTCCCGTAAGTTAGTACCACTTTGGGTTCATGACTAGTCATGTCGGCCCGGGTTCTCTGTCATATGGACACTAGCGACACTATCATATACATGAGCCAAAAGGCGCCAACGGTCCCGGGCCAGGTAAGGCGACACCCGTGGGAATACCGTGCGTGAGGCCGCAAAGTGATATGATGTGTTACATGCTAGATCGGTGTGACTTAGAATCGGGGTCCTGACATTAATGAACATTAGTAGTTGCGGATGCTTGCTAATAGTTCCAATCATAAGTGCATAGAATTCCAAGTCAGGGATGACATGCTAGCAGTGGCCTCTCCCACATAATACTTGTTATCGGTCTAGTAAAGTAGTCAATTGCTTAGGGGCAATTTCACAACTCCCACCACCACTTTTCCACACTCGCTATATCTACTTGTTTCTTTATCTAAGCAGCCCCTAATTTTTATTTACTTTCTCTTTATTATCTTGCAAACCTATCCAACAACACCTACAAAGTACTTCTAGTTTCATACTTGTTCTAGGTAAAGCGAACGTCAAGCGTGCGTAGAGTTGTATCGGTGGTCGATAGAACCTGAGGGAATATTTGTTATACCTTTAGCTCCTCGTTGGGTTTGACACTCTTACTTATCGAAAACTGTTGCGATCCCCTATACTTTTGGGTTATCAGTCACTCAAATGGCTCTCAACCTCACATAGGCTGTGTGGCATGCTCTCAAGTCTGGGGCTAGTGGTGGTCACACTCATCCTCTCATAGGAAATGCTCTCAATGTCATGTGTGGTGGAGTCACTCATGTCACTCATGGGGTGGTGGCTCTCCTTAGATGGAAATTGGGGCATCTCGTCACATGTGGGTGTCGGAGAGATGTTGGTGCAAATGTCTCCATGCTCTATCATGTCATGGTTGTAGCCGTGGATGAAGGCCGAAGATGTCACATCATCACTCTCCTCTAAGACCAAAGATAAGGTCTCATGTGCGGTCTCATAGCTTGACTCGGAGTATGAGTACAATATGGGCGCCGTCTTCATGTTGTTGAAGAGGTTCATGCTCGTCTCCGTGGTCGAAGGGAATGGCCCTAGCTCGACCTTCTTGCTTGGGGGGCTTTCGAAGATGGAAGTGTCGCCCTCGCTCATAGGTGGTCGCCTTGTACTTGATGATGTCGATGTAGGCAAACTCACGGGAAGTAGGCGAAGATACCGTACGTCCAAAGGTGAAGATGCCTTGATAGCACTTGGCGAAGATGCTGAAGTGGTTGGTGTAGTTGTAGCTCCGTCTTGGTGGTGCTTGTCTCGCGGTCTTCTCTTGTTCTCTTGAGGCTTGGCCTTGGCGTGAAGTAGAGCTTGTTGGGACTTGTACATTTGCGCTTGGCGAGCATCTTCACAATGATGGTGTCTTTGTCACACTTGAGCTTGTAGTAGATGTCGTTCGTCGTCGTCGTGCACATGTTGCTTGGAGGTGACTTGTCCTTCATGACAAGGTGGATCACGAACGTGACGGTGGTCGCCATGGAGATGTGGACGTGGACGAATTGCGCTTGCATTATTTTTGCGCTCCGAAGACTTGTGACTTGAACGTCGCCGCCTTGAGGACGGTGAAGGGGAAGAACGGTTGATCAAGGTCCGAACTCCTCCATCCTTGCATCTTGATCCTCCTTTTGTGCGGAAAGCTTGTTGTCGATGTAGTCCCTTTTCCTTTCTTCGGAGTGATGAATGTCGATGGAGAGGTTCTCGATGCGCTCTCGCAATCTTGATTGTGCGCCTTGTATTTGTCGTCGTAGATCGAAGATTGACGCTTTGGTGATGAAGTTGTTCACGCCATCGTTGTTGTGGAAGACCGGAGATGAAATGTCTTGCCTATCCGTCACTCCAAGAGAAAATTGCGAGTGGTAGAAAGAGAAGAACGAATACCAAATGTGCCTTGACCGAAGTTGAAAGTGGATCAATGATCACTCCAATGTGGACAAGGAAATAGCACAATTGGTACCAATTCTTGTTGGTTCTCACACCTACACAAGTAAGGCTTATGGTGGAGCTCGGTGATGATAGTGGCACAAAAAATTTGATGCAAAATGTTAGCAAGAGTCAATAATGTTGAAAGAGATTCACAAATTCACAAGTGAAACAAGTAGACTAATAGCAATATGTGGCACACGGAAACACACACACACGAATAGATAAATGGGGTCGTGCAACCAAGGATGAGCACAAAATGTGGAATCCACGGAAAACGCTCGTGTTGCACAACTCAAGAGAGACGCTAGCATGATTTCTCAATAGGCGGATACGACACTTGTGCATAACCTATGATATGCAAAATGTATCAACTTCTATCCCAAGTATGCTATATATGTATGATGTCCCGGTGCTATGATCCAAGATGATCAGATATGACAATCTGGTATGATGCTATGGCTATTGCTTAAAAGCTTCTTTGCTCTTTCTCTTTTGCTTAAAAGCTTAATCTCTTTTTTGTTTTGTTTTTGTATGGCCACTTTTGCACAGTGCACAAACCAAGATAGCAATTGCATATAAGGGGGAGCAAACTTGTGGCACAAAGGATGATATGATACCAAGATGATACCGATATGGTATGGTATGTATGCAATGGGAGGTGTAGATCACTAATGTGCACAAGTAACGTTGCCAGCAATACTCAAATGGCTAGTCTCGATAGGCAAGTGACCCAAAATGGGCTAGGGGTTATCAATGCAATGGCAAGGGAATATACAATGGAGGGATACCACGATACCAAGATGATATGGAGGTTACCGTCCGTGTCGATGGTGAGTGGCGGTGATCTTGATGAAGATACCATGATGATGGAGAATCGTCCCTAAGTAGCTGAAACACCTTAGGAAACGGAAAAACCGCGAACTCAAAATCTCAAACGTCAAATGGTGGTAGCGGGAATGCGGTGGTGGTTGCGGAAACTCAATGGGATTGCGGAAATGCAATGATGGGTTGTGGATTGCACAATGCAGAAATGGATGGTAAGGTGGTGGACTATACACGATGTCGGAGTTGGAAGCACGGTCCCTAAGTAGCCGAAACACCGTAGGAGACACAACTCACAACACAAACAAAATTGGGTTAAGTCGGGGTGGTGGAAGTGTATGGTGGGCAAGCCTATGCAGAAGTTATGGTGGTGATGTTGGTTGATGAAGAAGCAACCGTCCCTAAGTATCCTAGAGACCTTAGGAGACTCAAATCACTCCTCAAGCAACCACTAATGCGATGGGAACAAAAATGGTTTGGTTGCGGAAGTCGGTGGTGGTGTAGCGGATGATGTGGTGGAAGCCCTAGGCAAAGATGCCAAAATTCACAAAATTTGATGGAGTCAAAAGATGCTGGTGGTATTTTTTTGGGAAGGGGGATGTCAAGATCTTTTCAACGAGCTAAAGTACGCCAAAATCGGACTCCATATGAATTAGTTATGGCCAAAAAAATCAGCCAAAATCTGAAACTACAGGTTACGGACGTCCGGGAAAGGACGGATGTCCGGGGGCCGGACGTCTGGGCGGGCTCGGAAATCGTAAATTTGGCTCGGGTTAGGGGTTCCGGTCGTCCGGAAAAGTTCGTGCGTCCGGTCGTTCCAGGGGCTCCGTACGTCCGTAAAAGGTCGGTCGTCCGGTGAGTCGGGGTCAATGCGAAATTTCAGATCCGGGACACAATTTTGGGCGAAATTTGGGGATTTCGGGGTCAAAATAGAAGAGAACACTCAAACCAACAAGAATGATCACACATGCGCAAGATCCATGAACAAAAAGGGAGATACAAGATCCAAAGTCAACAACGGACGATACAAGAGGTAACCGGTCTTCTCCGTGAGGAGGTCTTGAAGTTCTTCTCCGCAAGGAGGTCTTGAATCCAAAGGGATCTTCTCCGTAGAGGCCGCGGTCTCTCTCGTGGAGTAGATCGGATGTGGATGAGCAATGCTCTATCTCTAAATATGAGCTAAACCAATACTGACCCTAACTAGGAGGTGGTGGAGGAGTATATATAGTCTAGGGAAACGAAGGGGTAAGTGAGGGGTACATGTGCTTCGGCCCACAACACTGAACATAGCCAGGGGCCGGTCGTCCGACAGGTACCGGACGTCCGGTGGCTCGCGAGGCTCCGATCGTCCGGGACTTGTCGGACGTCCGGCATTTTGGCTCGGATGAGGTGGCGCCGGATTTCCAGGGGCGATCGGACATCCGGACGCTGGAGTGTGTCGGGCATCCGCTCATTTTGGCTTGGGTGCAGGATCGCCAGGCGTCCGGTGGGTCTTCAGGCGCCGGACGTCTGATCCCGACCGGTCGTCCGGTGGCTGGAGCTTCTTCCATGGCCCTTCTTCTTGTTCCTCGCGCTCGGCGTCCTCGCCTTCTCGTCTGTGGGCTTCCTCTTGGTTCCTGGTCATGCATAGCACACATGTTTGAGGTAGTAGCCATGTCTCACGTATGGAAAGTGATGGTTCGAAGAGGAGCGAGTTCATCTTGTGTCCAATGGTGCCTAGTTGAGGTCTCGTCTTATGTATCCTTAGGGCTTGGAGAGTAGTCGGAGTGTACATGGGGATGAACGTGGGTTGCTCCGCGTCACGTCCATAAGTAGCCGAAACACCTTAGGAAACGAAAAAACCGTGAACTCAAAATTTCAAATGTCAAATGGTGCTATCGGGATGCGGTGGTGGTTGCGGAAGATCAATGGGATGGCGGGAATGCAATGATGGGTTTTGCGAGTACGCTATGCGGAAGTGTAGGGTAAGGTGGTGGACTATACACGGTGTTGGAGTTGGTAGCACGGTCCCTAAGTAGCCTAAACACCTTAGGAGACACAACTCACAACACAAACAAAATTGGGTTAGGTCGGGGTGGCGGGAGTGTATGATTGCTAAGCCTATGCGGAAGTGGTGGTGGTGGTTTATGAAGAAGCAACCATCCCTAAGTATCCTAGACACCTTAGGAGACTCAAATCACTCCTCAAGCAACCACTAATGCGATGGGGAACAAAATTGGTTAGGATGCGGAAGTCGGTGGTGGTGTAGCGGATGATGTGGTGGAAGCCCTAGGCAAATATGCCAAAATTCACAAAATTTTATTGATTCAAATGGTGATGGTATTATTTTTGTGGGAATGGGTACATGGGCCTCAGCCCAGAAGCACCGCACGCAGGCAGGGAGGGCCGGATGTCCGGGGCTTCACGGGGAGCCAGATGTCCGGGCTGGCAGGCCGGATGTCCGGGCTGACGGAGCTGGTCATGGTGCTCTCTGGAATGGCTTGTCCAGATTTCCGAGGGCGAGGCCGGATGTCTGGGGCTAACGCCGGATGTCCGGGGCCTGTAGCATATCGGCTGCAGGCTGGACATCCGGCCTGCCAGCCCGGACATCTGGCTCCCCGTGAAGCCCCGGACATCCGGCCCTCCCTGCCTGCGTGCGGTGCTTCTGGGCTGAGGCCCATGTACCCATTCCCACAAAAATACTACCATCACCATTTTACTCCATCAAAATTTTGGAACTTTGGCATATTTGCCTAGGGCTTCCACCACAACCTCCCCATAACCACCACCGACTTCCGCAACCTAACCAATTTTGTTCCTTATAGCATTTGTGGTTGCTTGTGTAGTGATTCGAGTCTCCTAAGGCATTTAGGCTACTTAGGGACGATTGCTTCTTCATCAACCACCACCACCACCATAACTTCCGCATAGGCTTGACCACCTTACACTTCCGCCACCCCAACTTAACCCAATTTTGTTTGTGTTGTGAGTTGTGTCTCCTAAGGTGTTTAGGCTACTTAGGGACCGTGCTTCCAACTCCGACACCGTGTATAGTCCACCACCTTACCCTCCACTTCCGCATTGCGTCTCATAACCCATCATTTCCATTACGCAATTCCATTGAGCTTCTGCAACCACCACCGCATCCCGCTACCACCATTTGACATTTGACATTTGAGATTTTGAGTTCGTGGTTTTTCCGTTTCCTTAGGTTTTTCGGCTACTTAGGGACGAGTTTCCATCATCTTGGTATCTACATCAAGAACACCGCCACTCATCATCGCAACCTCCATATCATCTTGGTATCATGGTATCCCTCCATTGTATATTCCCTTGCCATTGCATTGATAACCCCTAGCCCATTTTGCATCACTTGCCTATCGAGACTAGCCTTTGAGTATTGCCGGCAATGTTACTTCTGCACATTAGTGATCTACACCATGCGTTGCATACATACCATATCATATTGGTATCATATCATCCCTTGTGTCACAAGATTGTTCCCGTATATACCCAATTAGTTTCTTGGTTTGTGAATTTCGCAAAGTGGCCATATACAAAAAAGAATAAAGCTTTTAAGCAAAAGATAAAGAGCAAAGAAGCTTGTAAGCAAGTGCCATAGCATCATAGCACATTGCATATAAGATCACCTTGAGAGGAACATCTGGAAACATACATACATATCATACTTGGGATAGAAGTCATTGCATTTTTTCTCCTATAGGTTGTGCACAAGCGTCGTATCCGCCTATTGAGCAATCGTGCTAGCATCTCTCTTGAGTTGTGCAACACGAGCGTTTTCCGTGGAATCCACATTTTCTGCTCATTCCTTGGTTGCACGACCTCATTTATCTATCCGTGTGTGCGTTTCCATGTGCCACATATTACTATTGGTCTACATGTTTCACTTCCGAATTTGTGAATCTCTTTCAACATTATTGACTCTTGCTAACATTTTACATTAAATTTTTGTGCCACTATCCTCACCGAGCTACTCCATAAGCTTTAGTTTGTAGGTGTGAGTGAACAAGTCCGGTACCAATTCCACTATTCTTTCATCTCCCATTGAGTGAAACGGGATACATCCTCATCTTTGGGAAAAGCTAACTTGGTATTGTTTGTCTCATTTCCTACTCACCTCTACTCAAGTCTTGTGATGGATAGGCAAGGCATTTCATCTTTGGTCTACAACAACAACGACAAGTTCGATGCCATGAACAACTCCACCGACGCCAAGATGCAAGCTCAAATAGAGGAGGTCAAAGCCCTCATCAAGTCCTACAAGCGACCTTCCTCATCTTCGAGAAGACGCTCAAGATCACATGTCTTCGAGCTACCATCTCCGGCAAAATCACATCTGCATCGATACCATCACCAACAAGGACGCGAAGGTCAAGAGCTCAACTATAACAACCGCTCAACGGCTTCACCATCTCCCTTGGCATCTTCTCCAAGCGACTTCAAGGCATCTTCGCCTACAGACATACGGCATCTTCACCCACAAGCACTTGAAGAGAAGCTCCCCAAGCTCAAGTCTGCGACTTCCACAAGCTACTATCACCTCGAAATCGCCCATGCGATTCCTTTCTATGGGACTCAAGAACCCAAGGAGTATCTCGAGTGGGAGCGCCTAATGGACGACTACCTTGAGCTACATCAAGTTCCTCCCAAAGATCAAGTAAGTGCACCTGTAGCGACCAGAACTCAAACAGTCTGATCTCTGTGCTCCGGTGTCATCCCTGGATCAGTAATGCTGACACCACACAGTACTCGGAGGATTTATAGCAGAGTAGCAATCACACACTTATTACATCGAATGTCTCAAAAGAGAACTTATTACAATAAATATGGCTTAAGTCCATCTAATAACGATAACAGCGGAAGGCTTGGAAGATAAGTGAGTCCATCAACTCCAACGGCATCACTGTGTATAGAACCACGACCTAAAAACTCCTTAATCGTCGTCTGAAAAGTCTGCAACATTAACGTTGCAGCCCGAAAACGGGTCAGCACATGGAATATGCTGGCAAGGTAACACATACAGAGTAATGGAATGAAACAGCTATACTATATGCATATTTGGCTGGTGGAAAGCTATATGGTTACAGTTTTGCGTAAAGCCAACTTTTCCCTACTTCAAAGGAATAAAATTATAATTACTATCAAGGTGGTTGTTAAACATTGAGAATGGTTGACAGCATTCTCAATCCCAATTAAGCATCATCATTAAACATAACACAACAAAATTAATTTTAGAGTAACATGTTGAGATTCACATGATAATCCAAGTACTAGATACTCAAGATGTGTTCTGCTGCTGGATCAACTGGGTGAGCTCCGGTGGAAAGGAAAATCCGGGGTCACGTCTCGGAGGCATCTGAGGGTTTAGAAAAGATGAGATATAAGAATAGAGAGTGTCTAAAGAGAAAACACTACCCATATGCACACGAGGCAAAAGCAAACAATTCACTTCAATCAATCAACCAAAGGCATACAATCGATCTAACTATCACAAAAGTGCTCGGACTACTATATTTACATGGTGGACTACTACTACTGGTGAGGTGGTCTATTAGAAATATTCTACAGTTGTTGACTCCATAATATCTGCTCCAGCTTCATCAACATAGTCATCATCGCTACTATCTGCTTCCGAGTCGGTGCTGTCGATGATGATGTAGTCTTCCGGGCTAATCTCCTTGGGTTCTTCGTCTTCCTCTACTGGCGTCGGGCCTCCCATAAATATTCCAATCTTCTTTGTTAGGTCGGCATTCTTATCCACCAATACTTCAATTTCCTCTTCATAATCTTCACGTGTAGCCTTGAGTTCTTCCTCCAGTGCCTTTATTCTGGTCATAGCCTTCTTCAGATCTATCATGTCAGCGCACATCTTGTTCTCCTGTCGTGTAATGTGCTGGTTTAACTCTTGGATAAAAGCTGCGATTGATCTATCATTCCTGGTGCTGATCATCTCCCAGTGTTCATCTCGGCGCCCACAAATCTGGTAGATAGTATCCCTGAGATCCTTGCGGTAGACTCTTCTCCAATGCGTCCCATGGTGATGTGAGCTTCCATGCTCTTTCCTAGACTCCAAGTTGGTGCATCAAAAGAAAATTCTATGGGCTCAGTGACTGGCATGAACGTCCTTCCTGGAACTTGAACTTGAATCATCCAGCGCTCTTCTTCAGGTAAAGTGGCGTTGTAGGTTCCCGTGAAGCTTGGTACTCCTATGTTCAGGTATCTAGTGACTTCCTTCAAGTGGCGTCTAAAGGGTGCATCTTCATCCGGTTGCGTAAACTTTTTCCTTGCATCCGCCATCCTAAAGAATAGAAAAGATGAGATGTCAGAAGAGAAGAGAGTGAGTAGTGATCTAGGTCTTTAGCTTAGTGGTCGTGTCCTATAGTCAGTGTGTGCTCTGATACCATTTTTGTAGCGACAAGACCTCAAACAGTCTGATCTCTGTGCTCCGGTGTCATCCCTGGATCAGTAATGCTGACACCACACAGTACTTGAAGGATTTATAACAGAGTAGCAATCACACACTTATTACATCGAGTGTCTCAAAAGAGAACTTATTACAATAAATATGGCTTAAGGCCATCTAATAACGATAACAGCGGAAGGCTTGGAAGATAAGTGAGTCCATCAACTCCAACGGCATCACTGAGTATAGAACCACGACCTAAAAACTCCTTAATCGTCGTCTAAAAAGTCTGCAACATTAACGTTGCAGCCCGAAAACGGGTCAGCACATGGAATACTGGCAAGGTAACACATAGAGAGTAATGGAATGAAACAGCTATACTATATGCATATTTGGCTGGTGGAAAGCTCTATGGTTACAGTTTTGCGTAAAGCCAATTTTTCCCTACTTCAAAGGAATAAAATTTAATTACTATCATGGTGGTTGTTAAACATTGAGAATGGTTGACAGCATTCTCAATCCCAATTAAGCATCATCATTAAACATAACCCAACAAAATTAATTTAGAGTAACATGTTGAGATTCACATGATAAATCCAAGTACTAGATACTCAAGATGTCCATAACCGGGGACACGGCTAACCATGATTAGTTTTTACACTCTGCAGAGGTTTGCGCACTTTTCCCCTTTGAGCCTGGGTGGCGGTCCAAAAGAAAACAGGCAAGTCCTTGAATACCCAGGTGCCTCAATCCACCCAGATGTGTGTTTAAGTTGCCACCTTAGATAAACCATTAATTATCAATCTCACATCTGTCATGGATATCACTCACCCAATCCACGTCTACTAGCATAGCATGGCATAATAAGCAAACGTAGAAGTAACTCCCAAAGGTTTGATAATAAACAGGTAATAGGTACTACCTCATCTACTTCCCATCCCACAATTTAATTAGATCCTAATCATGCAGTGTGTGAGGATTGATCTAATGCAATAAAACTGGGTAGTAGAAAAGGTATGATCAAAGTGTTACTTGCCTTGCTGATGATCCGGGAAACCTAGCGATTCAAAGTAACAGGAGGCGCACTCCGGATACTCTATCGCAGACAAACAAACAAGCATACAATAAGTACTCAACTAATGCACATGTAAAACTCAAATAAGAGATCTAACCAGAAGGTTCAACTTAAGAACTCCGGTTGGCAAAAAGAATCAAATCGAACGAAGCAACGAAAGTCAAACGGCGGAAGAAAACAACTTCGTTCTAGTAATCTGGATCTAGGGCAAATTTTACAGTAGCAAAATCTTGTTTAAGTTGGTTAAACGGATAGAGGGTTTCGAGACGAAACTCTAGGCGCTTGAATCACCTGATTCCGATAAACGAGCGAAAAGTTAAACTAAAACGAAAATCGGATCACGAATCGCGATCAGAAAAATCACGGATTTAATCCGAGAAAAAGAAAAACGACGAACGCTCGCTAAAATAAATAAACCAGAAAAACCGATCTATTTAAAAAAACGAATCTATTAAACAACGAAAACCGACAAAAACCGATCAGTTTTTTTTTAAACCGAAGGCATGAAAAACGAGGCGCGGCGGCGGCGGCGTCCGGCGACGGCGACGCGGGCGGCGCAGGCGGGTGGAGGCGGCGGCGCGGGCGGCGGGTAGCGGCGGCGGCGGCGCGGGTGGGCGGCGGCGGCGGCGGCGGCGGGACCGTGCGGCGGCTAAGGTTGGGGCTGGGGCGGTTACGATTCCCTGGGGCTGGGCCTCGGCTTATAAAGCCTAGTCGGGCCAGAGTCTTAGTCGGACACGGCCCGTTAGGTAGGTTCGTTTTTTTAAAAAAAATTGTTTCCGCTCGGAAAAAAATAAAAAGAAATACTAAACGGACTCCAAAAATCCCGAAATAAATTTTCCCGAGCTTCTAAAATCAAGCCCGACAAAGTGAACATTTATTTGGGGCCTAAATGAAATTTTGACAAACGCACATTTTTCCTAAATTTAAATAAAACACCGAAAAACTCCGAAATAAAATCTTGTTTGAATTTATTATTAAATCCTCAATATTTCTCTATTTTGGGAAAGTCATTTTATTCCCTCTCTCATATTTTTGTAATAGAAATAATTGATGATAAAATAAATAAAACCAAATGATTCTATTCTCAAAATTTGAGAAAACTCAAATATGAAAATAACGAAATCCCCAACTCTCTCCATGGGTCCTTGAGTTGCGTAGAATTTTCTAGGATCAACCAAAATGCAAAAAAAAATATGATATGCAATGATGATCTAATGTATAACATTCCAAATTGAAAATTTGGGAGGTTACAAACCTACCCCCTTAAGATGAATCTCGCCCTCGAGATTCGGGTTGGCTAGAAAATAGGTGAGGGTGGTCTTTGAGCAAATCTTCCTCTCGCTTCCAGGTGGCTTCATCCTCTGTGTGGTGGCTCCAGTGAACTTTGCAAAACTTGATAACCTTGTTGCGGGTAACTTGGCTGGCAAACTCGAGGATCTTTACTGGTTTCTCCTCGTAGGTCAAATCGTTATCCAACTGAGTAGTTTCCAAAGGCACTGTATCTCTCAACGGTACGTCAGCCATCTCCGCGTGACACTTCTTTAACTGAGAAACGTGGAACACATCATGTACTCCTGACAATCCTTCGGGCAATTCCAACTTGTAGGCCACTTCTCCCATACGTTCCAAAACTCGATATGGTCCTACAAATCGTGGCACTAACTTCCCATTAACTCCAAAACGCTTTGTTCCCCGAAGTGGAGATACTCGAAGATAAGCTCTATCTCTGACTTCGTAAACTGTCTCCTTGCATTTAGAATTTGCATAACTCTTCTGTCTGGACTGGGCTATCTTGAGCCTATCGCGAATCAATTTCACCTTCTGTTCAGACTCTTTAATCAAGTCAGGTCCAAATAACCGGCGGTCTCCGACTTCGTCCCACGACAGCGGTGTCCTGCACCTCCTTCCGTACAAATCTTCGAAAGGGGCCATCTTTAAACTAGTTTGGTAACTGTTGTTGTAAGAGAACTCTGCATATGGCAAATTATCGTCCCAACTAGATCCATAATCTAGCGCACAAGCTCTCAGCATATCCTCCAAAATCTGATTTACTCTCTCGGTCTGTCCATCTGTCTGTGGATGAAAAGCTGTACTGAATTCTAGCCTGGTACCCAAAGTTTCGTGCAACTGCTTCCAGAACTTTGAGGTAAACTGGGTTCCTCTATCTGATACGATACTCCTCGGAACTCCATGCAGACATACTATTCTGGTCATGTATATCTTTGCCAACTTAGCACTGGTGTAAGTGGTCTTTACTGGGATGAAATGAGTTACTTTCGTCAATCGATCAACTACAACCCAAATTGAGTCATAGCCTGAACGAGTCCTAGGCAATCCCGTGATAAAATCCATGCCTAACTTATCCCACTTCCATTCGGGTATCGGCAATGGTTGTAACAATCCTGCTGGCTTCTGATGCTCTGCCTTTACTCTTTGGCATACATCACAAACTGCTACATACTCCGCAATATCCTTCTTCATTCCCGTCCACCAGAAAATATCCTTCAAATCCAAATACATCTTGGTATTTCCTGGATGAATTGAATACGGTGAATCGTGTGCCTCTTGCAAAATCAACTTCCTGATCTCTGGGTTATTGGGCACGTAAACACGGTCTTCAAACCATAGGGTATCATGCTCATCCTCACGAAATCCTTTAGCTTTTCCTTTGCTCAGTTTCTCCTTTATAGCGGCAATCTCTTTGTCAGTTTTCTGAGCTTCTCTGATTCTATCCATCAAAGTTGACTGAATCTCTAGTGCTGCTACATATCCTCTCGGAACTATTTCCACACATAGTTCACGAAGATTTTCTGCTAACTCCTTGGGTATCCCTCCCATCATTAACGTATTGACATGGCTCTTACGGCTTAATGCGTCAGCTACTACATTAGCCTTTCCGGGGTGATAGTGCAATTTCATATCATAATATTTGATAAGCTCCAACCATCTCCTTTGTCTAAGATTCAACTCCTTCTGTGTGAAAATGTACTTCAAACTCTTATGATCCGTGTACACCTCACAACGGTTTCCAATAAGGAAATGTCTCCATGTCTTCAATGCATGCACTACGGCTGCTAACTCCAAATCATGCGTGGCATAATTCAACTCATGGGGCTTCAGTTGTCTTGAGGCATATGAAACAATTCTCCCTTCCTGCATAAGCACTGCTCCAAGTCCTCGACGTGAAGCATCACAATACACCTCATAATCTTTGGTCTGGTCTGGCAAAATCAACACTGGTGAGGTAACCAAGCATTTCTTCAACTCCTGAAAACTAGCCTCACACTCCTCCGTCCATATGAACTTGGTATCTTTCTTCAACAACTCCGTCATAGGCTTCGCAATCTTTGAGAAATTCTCAATAAACCTCCGATAGTATCCTGCGAGTCCAAGAAAACTCCGGATCTCTCCAACTGTTGTTGGGGCTTCCCACTTGGTCACGGTTTCAACTTTAGCGGGATCTACTGCTATACCTTCTCTGGATATAACGTGTCCGAGGAATCCTACTTCCTTCAACCAAAACTCACATTTGCTGAACTTGGCATATAATTGGTGTTCTCTGAGCTTTCCAAGTACCAAACACAAATGCTCCTTATGCTCCTCTTCATTCTTCGAATATACTAGGATATCATCAATGAACACTACGATGAACTTATCCAAAAACTCCATAAACACTTTGTTCATCATGTTCATAAAATAGGTAGGCGCGTTAGTCAGACCAAATGACATAATGGTATACTCATACAGCCCATACCTGGTGGTAAAAGCTGTCTTCGGAATATCCTGTTCTCGAATCTTCAACTGGTGGTATCGTGATCGCAAATCGATCTTGGAAAATACTTTAGCTCCTTGCAATCGATCAAACAGATCGTTGATCATTGGTAGTGGGTACTTGTTCTTGATCGTTACTTCGTTCAATCCTCGATAATCAACAACCATCCTTAACGATCCATCCTTCTTCTCCACTAGAAGTACTGGCGATCCCCAAGGCGAAGAACTTGGGCGAATATATGCCTTATCCAGTAACTCCTTAATCTGCTTCTTAATTTCCACCAAATCCTTTGCTGGCATCCTATATGGTCTCTTTGATATTGGCCCACTGCCTAGCAATAGCTCAATCAAAAACTCAATATCTCTATCTGGTGGCATGCCTGGCAACTCTTCTCGAAATACATCAGGGAAATCCCTTACCACTGGTACTTCCTCCTGCACAACTCCTGTTAGGCAATTTACTTGGGTTCTCTTTGGCACATGCCAGGATACATACTTGATCCTTCTCCCTTCTGGTTAACCTGGGCGATCAAGAAAAGGACTTCTCCCCACCGGCGTATTCGGCTAGGACTCTTGTTAACCTGGGCCTCTGGTGCATTATATAAACCAGGGCCAGGCTAGTCGATAGATCATATATACATACAATCATACCATAGGCTAGCTTCTAGGGTTTAGCCTCTATGATCTCGTGGTAGATCAACTCTTGTACTACCCATATCATCAATATTAATCAAGCAGGACGTAGGGTTTTACCTCCATCAAGAGGGCCCGAACCTGGGTAAAACTTCGTGTCCCCTGCCTCCTGCTACCATCGATCCTAGACGCATAGTTCGGGACCCCCTACCCGAGATCCACCGGTTTTGACACTGAAATTGGTGCTTTCATTGAGAGTTCCACTGTGTGATCAACAAAAGGATCGATGGCTCGCCTGCAGATCAACTACGACTTCGGCATCCTCGTTACCAGCTCGACTAGTCACCTTGGTTCGACCAAGAACTGCGCCCCGTGTTCGGATCACCATGTTCGGACGAGGGCCTTCATCAACACCAACTCCGATCTCTATCAAGATCATGGAGGAATCGTCCATGGAGCTCGGGGGCTCAACGTCAACATTGCCCTCGGGCAACTGTGCTGTTTTTTCGGACAGCGAACGTGTATCCGCCTCCACCGCCTCCTCGAGCGTCGCTTTAATGATCGCTTTGGTGGAATTGTGCAGAATCGAGTCTACAACAACCATGGAAAATTTCGTCGAGTTCCGATGGAGGAATCTCTGGCAATCTATGATATACCGGAGCCCTGTCAACTCTGGACAGAAATCTGGACGAGTTTAGGGCGTGGTGTCCAGCTTCTAGCTCGGACGTCCTTTGAAAGATCCAACTGTTGATCGGCTGCGGAATTCCTATATATAGCACCTCTCAAAATTTCAGCTCGATCCGACCGTCCAAACTCTGATAACCTTCCGATTAGTGCATCACTTTTCGGATCTGTTTTCTGCGCAAAAACGAATCCGACCCGAGTTCCTCTTTTTTATGAACAGGATTTCGGACATCCCTTTTGAAGGAAGTTTTGTATGGGGTATTGTGTTTTGTTCCCGAACACATCCCACTAACTTTAAGATCTTTTGAACATGATCTTCAACATCATGTTGGTGTCAAACCAGTCCGGCAATATTGCTCCATGGCTGCCGACCTGCGCTAGACACGTCGTCACTTTGTTGAGCCGAGCTCAACTTCTTCGGATCATCATCTCGGCAAGCCGAACAAGAGTCCGGCATCGTGAAGGATAAATCATCACCAACATCGCCACCCCACGGATTACACGGAGCGGGCATACCGGCATCACCGCACGGTCACTTCATCAAGCCGGCATCGACCACGTCACGACCTGCATCGGCAGGGCCGCACTATTGCTTCTTCAAGCTGGTGTCCATCACGCCGACCTACTTCGACTCATCGGCTGACATCGAGGCTTTGCCATCTCTTCATCAACCTACTCCGGTAATGGGTGTGCAGATCGAGTCCCAATTTAGGGAATCACCTTCCTTCGGATTGCTACAACAAATAAACCAGGTGCTATTAATCCTAGTATTTTTTGCTTGTTTGGGTTCAATTTTTTCCAAGGAATTATTACTCTGGTTTGTCCATCATATGTACACAGGTCTATCAAATGGTGGCCGCATTAACGACGGTCGCATGGTGGTCCGGTCAATCTCCGTACATAGTCCGGCGAATGCCGCATCCGGAACTCGGACCGACCTGTGAATTCAGGCTTTGCCACGCCTTTACCGCATCACGCCGACGCCCTGCATCGACATTGACTTCGGCACCGGGCCATATTTCTTTTATTACTCACTTTGCATAAATTATTTATTATGCAACATTTTTTTAATTATCATTATTACTATTATCTCCGGTTTGCACTATTTTTTGTGCACAGGAAAACGATCAAGGGACTTCGGCGTCACTCTGCCGGTCTGCACTGACTGTGCTATGTCACCACTTCATCGTGTCGACCTCTCCGCTCCGCCACCTCGGGACCAGCTTGGGGGATGGAACCTTGCCCCGCATCAAGCTCGGACCGCGTCATCAATACCGAACACATTAACCAGCTAAGTCGCTTTCATGCTCAAAGCTTTAATTTCTAACTTGTGTTCGGTTCGACCAAGCATTATAATTTTTTCATTGTCCAAACTTTGTTTGTGACACACAAATTCAAGGACCCAATTCACTTGGGGGTTTCCTTTATGAAGCTTTTCCTCTTGCATGTGATTATACTTGTACGGCTTCGTTCCTTGTTTGTGTATTATGCCACAATATGCACCATATTGACTTAAGCGATTTGCAAGCTGGGTTGCCTCACTCCTGTGTTTACCCCTACGTTCCTGATTGTTCGGCTAGGGAGTAAAGGGAGCACCTCTGTGATTGTCATGATCGGGTCGCCCGAGCCAGACCTCAGACTGGGTGAAGCCGAAATCTAGCGCTCTTATAGTTTTCAATGATGGTCGGCACACAACGGAACTCATGAGTACAAAAAATCTATTGCACAAGTCTCATAATAACAATGAGCACCGAAGAAAGGTATCGGTGGGGGTACTATTTTCTTCAAAGATGCTTCTTACACTTCATGGTAATATAGCATAAGTTCCCTGAGCGCGCTTTGTCTGTTACAGCCTTATGGACTGATTGCCTGGTTATTGGAAACACCGTCGATATTCTCGACCGATGGAGTACATAACACTTTTCGGTCCTTGACCGAAGAGGGAGAAGCTGACGGTCGGTTAGGACGCGTTTAAAGTTTGGTTGAACATAGATATGATATAAGTACTTCGGTACATGCAATCATTCTTCTACCCAAGTCACTTGGGGGCTCGTAAGTTTACTTGAGCCATTTTATAATAAGTGTTCTTCTTCTTAGTCATTGCAAAGTTTTATTATTATTATTTATCACTCCTTTTTTTGACACGAGTGTGCGGTCACTAGCCAGGGAGCCTAATTTCTCTCTTAAAGCCGCTAGAGTTTAGTTTGCTAAACTGGCCTGATGAGAAGTACTCCGCCCTCGGGATAGGAGGTTGAAGCCGTAGGCTGACCCGCTCGAAGTCTTGAGATAGGATGTATCATGTTAAAGCACAACAGAAGCACTTCTTTTTTCTAAGACCAACTTTCGGATTGGCACCGAACACTTGATATTGTTCGGACGTCATGTTTTTACTAATGTTTCTTGGTTTTCCAAGCTTTTTGGCACTTTTAAACTATTTGTGCTTTTCCAGCATTAGTCTCGCAGTGCAACGCCGGACACCCTTAGGGATTCGGCAAAAACATTCTCAGATATTGCTATATATGCATCGGTTTCGAATTGTGTCTTCGGTCAATAGTTGGGTTGCCCGGCTCCTGCACTTGCTTCCTATGTTCCGTTTTGTTCAGCTAGGCGTGCAAAGGGAGAACCACTGCGATTGTGCTTCCAGCTCACATGGTTAAGCACCTCAGTGGAGAAAGCCGAAAACTGACTTTCACAATAAGCGTAAACTGGTCAGCGATCCGATGACTATGTTAAATGATGGGCCATTCATAACATTGGCCGAAGTGTTTATGGCTTGACCCCGACTGTCGCCGAACATTACCGGGGGCTATTAACTAGCCTCCCAAACTAAATCCTCAATATTTTGCTCTTACATTAGAGCTGAGGTTTAATGATCATGCTTAGCATGACAACCCAAAGAAAGGAACCGATAGCGGGACTATTTTCTTTGGAAGACATTTCTTCTGTTAAACAGTAATATAACTCTCTGCGTACCTTTGTTTATAAAACCGTATGGCCAGATTGCCTTGTTTGTTGTAAATCTTTGCCCTCATAAAGGCTTTATAAAGTAGGACAAACACTCCTCGGCTACTAGCCGAGGAGGTGGAAGCCGATGGTCGGTCAACAAAGTTTTGTACAATGCGGATCCGAGCATTAATGACGTAAAGTACTTGGATACATAAGAGTCATTACACATAATTTGTGATTTTACTATGGATATTGATCCTTAATTCGGCCACCCGTGCCCGCATTAAGGCTCGGGGGCTACTGGGCTTCGGGCTTATTATTTACAAATATTAAAGGGGCACATTGATCCCCTGATCGGGTGTTACCACCCGACCAGTGTCTCGGGGGCTACTGCATTGCTTGTCCAATGCAGAAAATTTTATGTGCAATATAGTTTCCGAGTAGATTTTGATCCTCAGGTTGGTCGGCCGCACCCAACCTGAGTCTCAAGGACTGAGCACGCCGCTTTTAGTATCCCGAAGTATTCTGCCGAGCTTGGACTTGATCCTCAGGCCGATTTTGCAAATCAACCCGAGTCTCAGCAGCTACTGGGATCAGCGGTCTTACGTCATCCTTCAGGTGCATCTCGGGTTTTAGACCGATACACACCTTGAGGGCTACTGGCTATATATCTCGGCAGAGAATAAATTGCACCAATAAAAAATATTAACAAAAATCGGCCCACATTCGGGGTGGTGCACCACCTCGGAAGCAGTCCGGCATAAAGCTCGGGCGTTAGTGGCTGGCTCCATAGAGGGCATTTCCGGCATTAAGCTCGGCTAAACTCCTTCAAACTTCTTTGAACCAAGGTGATTTACGACACCTCGGATACAGTCCGGCGTTGGAGCTCGGATACATAGTCCGGCGTTGGAGCTCGGATACAGTCCGGCGTTGGAGCTCGGATACATAGTACGGCGTTGGTGCCCGGATACGTTCCAGCGTTATAGCTGGGAAGCGGTCCGGCGTTGGTGCTCGGCTGCAAAAGATACGTCGAGTGCAGTCCGGTGTTGGAGCTCGGACGCAAGAGGACGCTGCCGCCCGGGAACAATTTCAAACCCGAGGTGTGGCATAAAAATAACAAGGCATTAATAAAGGCCAGAAACTTAAAGGGGCTCCTCGGATACCCGATGTATAAACTTGTCGAATTCATTTCGGCGATCCTCAAGATCGAAGATGAGAAGATTTGTTGAACCAGTTTTCAAGACCAACGACCGAAGATGAAGAATAGTTCGGAAGAATCGAGGAGCGTCCCTAAGTTGAAGACCGGTTCAGGGGGCTACTGACGGTGTCCTGGACTAGGGGGTACTCAACATGTCATCTCCCGATCTGATAGATTGGGCCGAGGACCCCCATGGCCGTATACTCATGGGCCAGTTCGGACAACTGCCACATACAAGGAAGATTCCACAAGACTTGGCGATCAAGACAAGGACTTCTCCCCACCGGCGTATTCGGCTAGGACTCTTGTTAACCTGGGCCTCTGGTGCATTATATAAACCAGGGCCAGGCTAGTCAATAGATCATATATACATACAATCATACCATAGGCTAGCTTCTAGGGTTTAGCCTCTACGATCTCGTGGTAGATCAACTCTTGTACTACCCATATCATCAATATTAATCAAGCAGGACATAGGGTTTTACCTCCATCAAGAGGGCCCGAACCTGGGTAAAACTTCGTGTCCCCTGCCTCCTGTTACCATCGATCCTAGACGCACAGTTCGGGACCCCCTACCGAGATCCGCCGATTTTGACACCGATAGTAACCGATCACACCATAGACTAGCCACATACTCTGCTCCTGGCGAGGTTACTAACATGGGTGACCTAAGGGCTTGGGTTGGTAGGTTATACTTATCCACAAATCCCCTTGAGATGTATGAATGCGATGCACCAGTATCAAAAAGAACGAGTGCGGTAAATGACTTAACCAAAAACTTACCTATTACTGCATCGGGCTAAGCTTCAACCTCCTCCACGCTAACGTGGTTCACCTATCCCCTATTGAAAGGGTTCGGCTTCTTCCCAGAACTTCCATTACCATTTTGGCCTTCAGGACATTCATTGGCATAATGTCCTGACTTCGAACACTTATAGCAAGTGACTTGGCTCAAGTCCTTCTTGGCTGGGGTTGATGGGTTGGTGCGGTTCTGGCCGTTGCTTCCTCCATTGCCATTACCATTCTTAGTGCCATTGTGATTGTGCGAGCTACCTCCCCCATGGGTATGCTGAAAATGTCCTCCCGGTCTAGGGGTAAAACGTGGCTTCTGCTGAGCTCTTGAATTGTACTTTCCTTGTCCATACTTCCTCTTGCGATTCTCAATTTGCTGCTGCTTCCCTTCAATCATAAGAGCACGATCTACCAACTCCTGGTAGTTGTTGAAGGTGGCTACCATCAACTGCATGCTCAACTCATCATTCAGTCCTTCCAGAAACTTCTCCTGCTTAGCTGCATCTGTAGCGACGTCATCTGGGGCATAACGGGCTAACTTACTAAATTCCTCCACATACTGGCCAACTGTCCGTCCTCCTTGGCGCAAGTTGCGAAACTCACGCTTCTTCATGGCCATAGCTCCTGCTGAAACATGGGTAGTACGGAAAGCCTGCTGAAACTGGTCAGTGTCGACTGGGAAGGTGGCTGTGAAATTCTCCCACCATGATGCTGCGGGTCCTTCTAACTGATGTGCGGCAAACTTCACCTTCTCCGCATCTGTGCATCCTGCTGTGGTCAACTCCCTAGCTGTCTTGCGTAGCCAATCATCTGCTACTATCGGCTCGGTGCTACTGGAAAACACCGGCGGATTCAGCCTAAGAAAACGGGCTAAGTGGTCAACAGGTGGTGGTGGTGGTGGGTTGTTGTTGTTCCCCTGATTATGATTCTGGACTAGCAACTGCATCAATGTGTTCTGCTGCTGGATCAACTAGGTCAGCTCCGGTGGAAAGGCAAATCCGGGGTCACGTCTCGGAGGCATGTCAGGGTTTAGAGAAGATGAGATATAAGAATAGAGAGGGTCTAAAGAGAAAACACTACCCATATGCACATGAGGCAAAAGCAAACAATTCACTTCAATCAATCAACCAAAGGCATACGATCGATCTAACTATCGCAAAAGTGCTCGGACTACTATATTTACATGGTGGACTACTACTACTGGTGAGGTGGTCTATTAGAAATATTCTACGGTTGTTGACTCCATAATATCTGCTCCAGCTTCATCAACATAGTCATCATCGCTACTATCTGCTTCCGAGTCGGTGCTGTCGATGATGATGTAGTCTTCCGGGCTAATCTCCTTGGGTTCTTCGTCTTCCTCTACTGGCGTCGGGCCTCCCATAAATATTCCAATCTTCTTTGTTAGGTCGGCATTCTTATCCACCAATACTTCAATTTCCTCTTCATAATCTTCACGTGTAGCCTTGAGTTCTTCCTCCAGTTCCTTGATTCTGGTCTTAGCCTTCTTCAGAGCTATCATTTCGGTGCACAACTGGTTCTCCTGTCGTCGAATGTGCTGGTTTAACTCTTGGATAAAAGCTGCAATTGATCTATCATTCCTGGTGCTGATCATCTCCCAGTGTTCATCTCGGCGCCCACAAATCTGGTAGATAGTATCCCTGAGATCCTTGCAGTAGACTTCTCCAATGCGTCCCATGGTGATGTGAGCTGCCATGCTCTTTCCTAGACTCCAAGTTGGTGCATCAAAAGAAAATTCTATGGGCTCAGTGACTGGCATGAACGTCCTTCCTGGAACTTGAACTTGAATCATCCAGCGCTCTTCTTCAGGTAAAGTGGCATTGTAGGTTCCCGTGAAGCTTGGTACTCCTATGTTCAGGTATTTAGTGAGTTCCTTCAAGTGGCGTCCAAAGGGTGCATCTTCATCGGTTACGTAAACTTGTTCCTTGCATCCGCCATCCTAAAGAATAGAAAAGATGAGAGGTCAGAAGAGAAGAGAGTGAGTAGTGATCTAGGTATTTAGCTTAGTGGTCGTGTCCTACAGTCAGCGTGTGCTCTGATACCATCTCTGTAGCGATCAGACCTCAAACAGTCTGATCTCTGTGCTCCGGTGTCATCCCTGGATCAGTAATGCTGACACCACACAGTACTCGTAGGATTTATAGCAGAGTAGCAATCACACACTTATTACATCGAATGTCTCAAAAGAGAACTTATTACAATAAATATGGCTTAAGGCCATCTAATAACGATAACAGCGGAAGGCTTGGAAGATAAGTGAGTCCATCAACTCCAACGGCATCACTGAGTATAGAACTACGACCTAAAAATTCCTTAATCGTCGTCTGAAAAGTCTGCAACATTAACGTTGCAGCCCAAAAACGGGTCAGCACATGGAATATGCTGGCAAGGTAACACATAGATAGTAATGGAATGAAACAGCTATACTATATGCTTATTTTGCTGGTGGAAAGCTCTATGGTTACAGTTTTGCGTAAAGCCAATTTTTCCCTACTTCAAAGGAATAAAATTATAATTACTATCAAGGTGGTTGTTAAACATTGAGAATGGTTGACATCATTCTCAATACCAATTAAGCATCATCATTAAACATAACCCAACAAAATTAATTTTAGAGTAACATGTTGAGATTCACATGATAATCCAAGTACTAGATACTCAAGATGTCCATAACCGGGGACACGGCTAACCATGATTAGTTTGTTACACTCTGCAGAGGTTTGCGCACTTTTCCCCACAAGACTCGATCGCCTCCGTTTGTTTTCTCGCACTACATGGTGTTTGAGAAGACGGATGACCGAGACATAGTCTTTCAGAAGCGCTAGCACCTTACGATCGGGTAGACCGTACCACCTACATCCCCTACATCTGCTAGTCTACCACTGTAAGAGTTCGCACAACTTAGGCAACTATGCTAGAGCCCATAATAGCTTGTGGCTGCACACGGAAGTTTCTAGTATGAATAGTCTCATGATCCCTTTGAGCCTGGGTGGCGGTCCAAAAGAAAACAGGCGAGTCCTGGAATACCCAGGTGCCTCGATCCACCCAGATGTGTGTTTAAGTTGCCACCTTAGATAAACCATTAATTATCAATCTCACATCTGTCATGGATATCACTCACCCAATCCACGTCTACTAGCATAGCATGGCATAATAAGCAAACGTAGAAGTAACTCCCAAAGGTATGATAATAAACAGGTAATAGGTACTACCTCATCTACTTCCCATCCCACAATTTAATTAGATCCTAATCATGAAGTGTGTGAGGATTGATCTAATGCAATAAAACTTGGTAGTAAAAAAGGTATGATCAAAGTGTTACTTGCCTTGCTGATGATCAGGGAAACCTAGCGATTCGAAGTAATAGGTGGCGCACTCCGGATACTCTATCACAGACAAACAAACAAGCATACAATAAGTACTCAACTAATGCACAGGTAAAACTCAAATAAGAGATCTAACCAGAAGGTTCAACTTAAGAACTCCGGTTGGCAAAAAGAATCAAATCGAACGAAGCAACGAAAGTCAAACGGCGGAAGAAAACAACTTCGTTCTAGTAATCTTGATCTAGGGCAAATTTTACAGTAGCAAAATCTTGTTTAAGTTGGTTAAACGGATAGAGGGTTTCGAGACGAAACTCTAGGCGCTTGAATCGCCTGATTCCGATAAACGAGCGAAAAGTTAAACTAAAACGAAAATCGCATCAGGAATCGCGATCAGAAAAATCGCGGATTTAATCCGAGAAAAAGAAAAACGACGAACGCTCGCTAAAATAAATAAACCGAAAAAACCGATCTATTTAAAAAAACCGAATCCATTAGACCGACGAAAACAACGATGAAAACTGAAGGCACGAAAAACGAGGCGCATCGGCGAACCTCGGCGGCGGTGTCCGGCGATGGCGGCGTGGGGCGGGGCGGCGGCGGGCAGCGGCGGCGGCGGCGCGGGCGGGTGGCGGCGACGGCGCGGGCGGCGGGCGGCGGCGCGGGCGGGCGGGCGGCGGCGGCGGCGGGACCGGGCGGCGGCGGCGCGGGCAGGACCGGGCGGCGGCTAGGGTTGGGGCTGGGGCGGCTAGGGTTCCCCGGGGCTGGGCCTCGGCTTATAAAGCCTAGTCGGGCCAGAGTCCTAGTCGGACACGGCCCATTAGGTCGGTTCGTTTTTTTAAAAAAATATATTTTCGCTCGGAAAAAAATAAAAAGAAATACTAAACGGACTCCAAAAATCCCGAAATAAATTTTCCCGGGCTTCTAAAATCAAGCCCGACAAAGTGAACATTTATTTGGGGCCTAAATGCAATTTTGAAAAACGCACATTTTTCCTAAATTCAAATAAAACACCGAAAAACTCCGAAATAAAATCTTGTTTGATTTTATTATTAAATCCTCAATATTTCTCTATTTTGAGAATGTCATTTTATTCCCTCTCTCATATTTTTGTAATAGAAATAATTGATGATAAAATAAATAAAACCAAATGATCCTATTCTCAAAATTTGAGAAAACTCAAATATGAAAATAACGAAATCCCCAACTCTCTCCATGGGTCCTTGAGTTGCGTAGAATTTTCTAGGATCAACCAAAATGCAAAAATAAAATATGATATGCAATGATGATCTAATGTATAACATCCCAAATTGAAAATTTGGGATGTTACAGCACCACAATGGACTACGCGTCCACATGGTGGCTTCACGCACCTTCGGAGACCTACGACATGAGTTGGCCCGAGATGAAGAGAGCTATGCAGCGAGAGTTCGTGCCTCCAACCTACACGGAACAACTTCAACGCCAATTGGAGAACACCATCCAAGGATCCAAGTCCATCGACGAGTACTTCAAGGAGATGAAGATTGCCTTGCGACGAGCCAGCGTGGACGACCCCATTTCGATGAAGTTCCACTTCATGATGGGATTGCACAATGACATCTCCATGACTCTCTTCCTCGAGAACTACAAGTCCCTCAACGACTACTACATTGGTGCTCTCAAGGCGGAACAGGAACTCATGAAGGCCAAAGCTTCTCGACCCCAAGCTCACTTCGCGACTACTAAGCTCCAAGAGATGAGCATGAGGCTAGTACCACCAAGATGTCCAAGTGCGACGAGCTCCAAGACGACGCTCCCAAGTTCAACTTCACCGCCATCCCTCTTTGTGGCATTGATGATGCCGAGTCTACTTCGACTCTTTTTCAAGATGGTGCGGCGACGACTACGACTACGGAGACCATCAAGGACCAAGCTTTGGAGGCGAGCTACATGGTGACGAGCAAGGATGATGCTTCCATCTTAGGAGGCGAGAGTAATGATGTGCCATCTTCGGCCTTCATCCACAGCAACGACGACGAGATGGTTGAGCATGGGATTTTCCCTTCGACCACGGTGACGTATGATGACTTGAGTGATGTAGGGTAGGAACCCTAACCGGCCGATCTTTCATGAAAGGAGCTGATCCCGCGATGAACACAAAGAACACAAGGAGGGAAACGAGGGTAAACACGGGGAAAACACAAGAGAGACACTCAAACCAACAATAATGATCACACGAGTGCTAGATCCTCGAAACACGATAGGCGATACAAGATCCAAACTCAACAACGGATGGTACAACGGTAGCCGATCTTCTCCGTGAGGAGGTCTTGAGGTTCTTTCCGTAAAGGAGTCTTGAATCCGCTTGGGAGATTTTCTCCGTAGGAGGCACAATCTCCGAGGAGAAGGTAACCAAGTGGATGAGCAAAGCTCTCACACAAAATATGAGCTAATCCTTTGCTAACCCTAGTACGGAGCTAAGGGACAAGTATATATAGTCCAAGGGGTAAGTTGGGGGATACATGGGGTGAAACCCTTCAAATGCGCACAGGCAGTGCGGTTGTACCGGTCATGGGAGTGGTTGTACCACTGGGAGCTCAGGTACTGGTTCCTGCAGGCGTTTCCGGATGTGCTCAGCGGTTGAACCGGTGTTTGGGGCGGTTGTATCGGTTAGGTGGTTGTTGTAGGGATAAACCGGTGCTGTAACGGCCTTGCACCTCTTGATGTCACAAGCTTGACGGGTAGTTGACCAATGGTCGAGCGGTTGTACCGCCCGGGCGGTAGTTGGGCGGTGCATGGGCGGTTGCTCCGGGACTTCTGAGCTGGGAAGATGTTCTTCATGCCCTTGAGGTCCATCTTGCATCGTGACTTCTCCTTGGTTGTTTACATGGTACCGAAGCACACAAAGCATCTCCGTTTGAGGTAGTAGCCATGTCTCAAGTGGGTCAAAGGGAAATTCAACAAGGAGAGAGTTAACCTCATTCTCAATGGCTCTCGCACGGGCTCTTGTCATTGGTCCAAGTGGCGTCGTGGGAGATGTAGGTAGGTCCATGGGGATGACCTTGGGAAGCTCTGCATCATCTCCCCTCCCTTGGGAAAGATCTGACCTCGGATCAAAATCTTCATCACCATGGTAGGACGAGAGGTTCTTGACATTGAAGATGTCGCTCACGTGGTACTTGTGCGCGGGAGGTCGATCTTGTAAGCGTTGTTGTTGTAGCGTGCAAGCACCTTGAAGGGTCCATCCGCTCGAGGTAGAAGCTTGGACTTGTGTTCGTTAGGGAAGCGGTCTTTGCGAAGGTGTAGCCACACAAGGTCACCAATGTCGAATACCATGGGTTGCTTGTTGATGTTGAGCTTGTTCGCAAGTCGTTGTACTTGGCGCTCGATGGTTTGCCTTGTATCTTCATGCACCTTCTTGAGATGGTTTACACATGCACTTGCGTCCATATGGCTGCGCTCTTTTAGTGGTAGAGGGAGAATATCCACTGGTGACAATGGGTGATGCGGAGCATCCCAAGGTCATCCCCATGGACCCAACTACATCTCCTACGACACCACTCGGACCCATGACACGAGCACGCGCAAGAGCTCTTGAAACCGAGGTGACATCTCTCCTCTCACATTTCCACTTTGATGCACATGAGACATGGCTACTACCTCATATGGACACATTGTGCATACTCAGGTATCAAGGAGAAGCTAAGGAGCAAGGAGAAGAAGAAGAGGATGATGGACGTGAAGACGGAGATGAAGAAGAAGGGCTGCACGAAAAGTCCCAGTCACCGTACGTCCGGTCCAGACCGGACGACCGGCGCCCCTGCACCCAAGGCAAACGAGCACACGTCCGGCCCTGACCGAACGATTGGCACGACCGCACCCGAGGCAACCTCAGCGGAAGTTCGAAGCTACCGGACGTCCGGCACCCCCATCACAGAATGGATCCAGCGGACGTCCGGAGGAGACCGGACGACCGGCCACTCATGAGACACCGGACGACCGGCCCCCAGCGGACGTCCGGTACCTGGTTGTGTCCAGTTTCGAACCCGAGGCCCATGTACACCTAATTTCACCCCATTTACACTTAGACTATATATAGACCTTCTATTCCTCCTAGCTAGGGTTAGCATTGGTTTAGCTCATTTTAGAGATAGAGCATTGCTCATCCACATCGGATCTACTCCTCGAGATAGACCGCAGCCTCTTCGGAGAAGATCCCTTTGGATTCAAGACCTCCTCGCGGAGAAGAACATCAAGACTTCCTCACGGAGAAGACCGACTACCCTTGTATCATTCCTAGTTGATCGTGTACCATGTGAACTCTTATGTATCCGAGGATCTACGACATGTGTGACTATCTTGTGTTGGTTTAGTGATTCTCCTGTGTTTTCCCTTGTGTTTCCCCTCGTTTCCCCTTTGTGTTCTTCATGTTCATCACGGGATCCGCTCCTTTCATGAAAGATCAGGCGATTAGGGTTCTACCCTACATCATCTTGGTATCATGAGCCACGTTGATCATGATTTCGGAGCCTCCCCATTGTGTTTCTGGCCTAGTTTTTGTTATATTTCATCCTAATTCGAAATTCCCCACAAAAATAGCCCCAATTTTTTTTGTGATTTTTTGGTGTGTTGAAATTTTGTTGGTTTTGATCCGTGGATTTTCTTTGTTTTGAGTGGATCTAGCTTTTCCCCTTGCCTCCACCATTTCCATCCACGAAATCGCCCGGAATCGACGAATTCACATCATCCACATCGCCCACGTGCAGTTCTTCCCGTGCCCGAACAGTGCCCAGGCACCGAACGTCCGCTAGCCACCAGACGTCCGACGACCGGACGACCGCTCCACTACCGGACTTCCGGATTTCCCTGACGGAACTGATTTTTTTTTTCAGTTTTAGTCACCACCACCGACCCACATTTCCGCATACTCACTCCCACAACCCATACACCATCCCCACTTCCGCATACCACCACCATTGCTTACCCGTTTCGATCTCCGACACGTGTTGCCACTTCGAGCTTTGAGAATTTGAGTTGGGGTTCCGTATCCTTTTATGTTTCGGCTATCTAGGTACGGTTCGACATCAACATCACCGCCGCTCATCTTCGCCACGAACGCGTCATCAACAACGACCACCTCGACTACATCTTGGTATTCGGTCCACCATTTTGACACCATACCGTAAGCAAGAATGGTAACCTTGTCTTGGTATGGTGATACATCATTCTTGCCATTACATTGATAGCCATCATAGCCTTACTCCTTTGCGTTGCTTACCCATCGAGACTAGCCATTGAGTATTGCCGGCAACGAGACTTGTGCACATTAGTGATCATACTTCCCATAGCATTCATATATCATTGTTGCATATCTTGGTATCATCTCTTGTGTCACAAGGTTGTCACCGCATACACAATTTCTATCTTGGTTCGTCAAGCATTGCAGAGAAAAGATCTCCAACAACAAAGAGCCAAACAAGCTTTTAAGCAAAAAGGAAAGATAAGCAAAGAGCTTTTAAGCAAGAACCTGATGAGGAAATCAATACCATTGTTACACCCACAGCTCCTGCTTCTATACATACTGGACCAATTACTAGAGCTCGCACACGCCAATTGAATTATCAGGTACTTTCGTTTCTTGGTAACGATTCTAATGTTCATGAGAGTATGATGCTGCCTAAATTGGATACATTTGTTTTGCTTACAAATGAAGGTCCTAGCTTGGACAAGAAAGATGAACCTTGGAGCAACTTCAAGCATGGAGATGATGGTATGCACAAGGGGAACAAGAATGGAGTTACAAGTGATGATTCCAGGACTTTGAAGCCACCATAATGAGTGCATGAAGCCTTGGACAAAATATACAAGATGCCACTTCATAAATTTCGTCCAGAGGCTATTCTAGGTGCTGCGTCGCCTTATTTTTGGGCCAGGCCCATGTAATATCGAAATACTTGATTATAGGCTATTTTTAGAGTCCGTATGTGTGGGGAAACAGGAGTTAGGGTTGGTTTCGGACCCCTCCTCCAAGGGCCACGAAATTCCCCCTCTCTCCTCCATATATACAGCCCTTAGGGCATCGTTTAGACTTTGGGTTTTGTTTAGATTAAAATTTCGGCATACCTGCAACTTCGCGTACTTCGTTTGCGTTCAACGACCAGACCAAGGCGTCATAGAACCCCACCTTGATCAATAAAGCTTTCATCTTATATTCGTAATATCCAGATTGCAATCTCAGTTTCTTGCTTGTTCTTCGTTTGCTCGCAGGAAACAGACCCTCGTGGTTAGGTTGATCATGCTCCGGCGTGGTCAATAACCCCTCGGAAGTTGGTTTAGCGATTGCTCAGGAGCGACGTCTCGCACGTTCATAGTCGGATCATCAAGGTCGACTCCCACAGAAAATGATAGCTACCATCTCATCGAAACATCGGGACGCCTTCGCCTCTATCAAGTGGTATCAGATTTCCAGGTTTCTCGGTGAGATTTTACAGTTTTTTGTAGTTTAGATTGAGTTTGTTCTTCATACATATAGTCCACGAAAAAGCCAAAAAAATAGGGTTAGTTCATCCTATCCGAACCAATCTGAGCCTTAGCATAATCTGTATTTGCTTTGTTGAATTTGCGGTTGCATCGTCGTGTCAAGTTGCTGGTCTTAGCGTCTAGTCCTTTAGAGTTTCGAGTTCTATTCATAGGTTGTCACGTCGCCGCTGCCATATATCACCACCGCATCATCATCATCGCTGCTGCCATATACCACCACCGCACCAACTTCATCGCTGCTGCCATATACCACCACCACATATTCACCGCCAATCCGAGTCCATATACGCCACCAAATATCAGTCGCCATCACGCCAGTCCGAGTCCACCTGCAACGTATATCCGCCACTAGTCCGAGATTCCACCAGATTCATCTCCGCCACCAGTCCGAGATTCCACCAGATTCATCTCCGCCACCAGTACGAGATTCCACCAGATTCATCTCCGCCACCAGTCCTAGTCCGAGTCTAGTAATTGTTGTTTTGTTTTTGTTTTCCAGATCACACGATACTTCGAGTCGTGACAGAGTAGGACTCCCCAACTTTCGAGGCATCCACAGAAGAAAAATATTTCCAAACTAAAAACAATTAGTCTGGAAAATTCTGGCTAGGCAGTTCTTAGGACATTTGTAGCCTTTTTCGGAAAAAAAATTGTTGTGGAGCAAAAAAAAGTGATTAAAAAGTGAAAAAAAAGAAAAAAAATCAGAGTGTGCTCCTCCCTTGTTTACGTGCAGCGCCGTGATTTTGTTAGTGTTCTAGGCTCGCGTCTCTAGTACGGTCTACCCTAGGACTAGCACAGTTTCGTCGTTGAGCATTTATTCAACTTTGCATATCTGAATTGATTATTGTTGACACCTTTTGCTACCATATTATAAGCCTTCCCACCTCCACATACATCTACGTCGTGCGTTTAACTCTCCCTTGTAATCGCTCTATCCAAGCTTTGAGAGTTTTGACTACAACGGTTGCCGATCACCGCCTGCTGCTGGGTAAGAACTGGTAAGAATTTGTGATGTAGGGTAGGAACCCTACGGGTCGATCTTTCATGATACGAGCAGATCCTGCGATGAAGACGAAGAACACGAGGTGGGAAACGAGGGGAAATCACAGGGGGAACACAAGAGAAACACTAAACCAACAAGAACAAGTTACACATGTGCTAGATCCTCGAATACATAGGGTTCACACGGTACATGATCAACCAAGGACGATACAAGGGTAACAGTCTTCTCCGTGAGGAGGTCTTGATGTTCTTCCCTAAAGAGGGGTCTTGAATCCTCTTGGGGGATCTTCTCCGTAGGAGGCTCGAATCTCCGAGGAGAAGGTAACCAAGTGGATGAGCAAAGCTCTCACACGAAATATGAGCTAATCCTTTGCTAACCCTAGCTAGAAGGAATAGGAGGTCTATATATAGTCTCAGTGCAAAAGAGGGGCGAAGGGGTGCATGGGCTGCAGCCCAACTCAAAAACAACACACAGGCGTCGGACGTCCGGGAGTCATCGGTCGTCCGGAGGCTCGCGAGGGTCCGGACATCCGGAGTCTGTCGGACGTCCGTAGATTCGGCTCGGGTGGTCTTCTGTTGAACCTCCAGTCGGGGTCGGACGTCTGGGCGTCGGTCATCCGCTGGGTTCCGGAAATACGTAGATTTGGCTTGGGTGTGGTGGCATCGGACGTCCGTTCTGGGTCGGACGTCCGGAGCCTGCAGATCGTCGGACGTCCGGTCCTGGCCGGTCGTCCGGAGCCTGTAGCTTCCTCTTCATCACTTCTTCTTCTCCGTCGTCACGTCCACCTTCCTCTTCCTCTTCTCCTTAGCTTCTCCATGATACCTGAGCATGCACAAAGTGTCCGTATGAGGTAGTGGCCATGTCTCATGTGCATCATATTGGAATTGTGAGAGGAGAGATGACACCTCGTTTCAAGAGCTCTTGCACGTGCTCGTGTCATGGGTCCAAGAGGTGTCATAGGAGATGTAGTTGGGTCCATGGGAATGGCCTTGGGATGATCCGCATCATCTCCCCTCCCTTGGGGAAGATCCGTCCTCGGATCAAATTCTTCATCACCATGGAAGGGAGAAAGATCTTTGATGTTGAAGATGTCGCTCATGTTGTACTTGTCGTGTGGGTGGTCGATCATGTAAGCATTGTTGTTGTATCGTGCGAGCACCTTGAAGGTTCCATCTGCTCGGGGTCGAAGCTTGGACTTGTGTTCTTTGGGAGAACGGTCATTGTGAAGGTGTAGCCACACGAGATCGCCAATGTTGGCGCTCGATGGTGTTCATTGTATCTTCATGCACCTTCTTGAGAGGTGTCGCTCTTGCACTAGCTCCAAATTGATGCGCTCTTGGAGTGGTAGAGGGAGAATGTCCAATGGTGACAAAGGGTTGAAGCCGTAGACGACCTCGAAGGGGGACTTGCCAGTTGTTGAGTGTCTTGCTCGGTTGTAGGCGAACTCGGCGATAGGTAGGCACTCCTCCCACTCCTTTATGTTCTTCTTGATGAGTACCCGATGTAGAGCGGAGAGTGTGTGGTTGGTAACTTCCGTTTGGTCGTCGGTTTGTGGATGATATGCCGTAGAGAAAAGTAGCTTGATTCCTAGCTTGGCGCATAGGGTCTTCCAAAAGTAGCTAAGGAACTTGACGTCGCGGTCCGAGACGATAGTCTTTGGCACTCCATGTAGATGCAATATGTCCCTACAAAATAGATTAGCAACATGTGAAGCATCGTCTATCTTGTTGCAAGGAATGAAATGTGCCATTTTTGAGAAACGGTCCACAACGACAAATACCGAATCCTTCCCATTTCGAGTCCTACGCAAACCAAGTACAAATTCCATGCTAATGTCTTCCCGTTGTTGGTATGGAATTGGTAGAGGCATATAAAAGCCATGAGATTGAGCTTTGGACTTAGCTTTGTGACATGTAGAGCAACACTTGGTGAAGCGATTGACTTCGCGAAACATCTTTGGCCAAAAGTAGTTCTTCGAGAGCGTGGCGAACATCTTGTCTCGTCCAAAGTGTCCCATTAAGCCTCCTCCATGAGATTCCTGCAAAAGCAACAAACGAAGAGAAGACTCGGGGATGCAAAGTTTGTTAGCTCTCATAAGATATCCATCTTCGATGTAATAGCGTTCCCAACAGGTGTGCGACAAACACTTGGCATAAGGAGTAGCAAAAGTGGGATCATGCTCATACAAGTCTTTGATATGCTCAAAGCCAATGACATCCATGTCAAGTTGAGTAACGAGCATGCATATGCAGGATAGGGCATCCGCCACAATGTTTTCCTTTACCTTAATGTACTTGATGACATAAGAAAAAGACTCAATAAATTCACTCCATTTAGCATGACGCTTGTTCAACTTGGTTTGGCCCTTAAGATACTTGAGCATTTCATGATCGGTATGAATGATAAACTTGTGAGGGCAAAGATAGTGTTCCCATTCATGCAAAACACGGACTAAAGCATATAGCTCTTTATCATAGATGGGGTAATTGAGTTGCGCGCCAGAGAGTTTCTCATAAAGTAAGCTATGGGGCGCTTCTCTTGCGTTAACAAACCTCCTATGCCATTACCACTAGCATCGCAATGAATCTCAAAGGGTTTGTCAAAGTTGGGTAATGCAAGCACGGGAGCATGAGTAAGCAAATTCTTAAGCTCATTGAAAGTGGTATCTTGGGATGGTCCCCAAACAAAAGGCGTGTTTGCTCAAAGCATGCAAAGGCGAAGCAATGGTGCTAAAATCCTTCACAAAGCGACGATAGAAACCCGCAAGGCCAAGAAAGCTACGCACTTGTTGCAAAATTGGTTGGTTGTGGCCAAGTCTTAATAGCATTGATCTTGGACTCATCTACATGAACACCCTTAGAAGAAACAACAAAACACAAGAAAACGAGCTTGTCAACGCCAAAAAGGCATTTCTCCATATTAGCATAGAGTTGCTCTTTTCGAAGAGTTTGCAAAACGGTTCGAACATGGGTGAGATGATCTTTAAGAGATTTGTTATAAACAAGGATATCATCGAAGTAGACCACAACAAACACACCAATGTAAGGGCGAAAGACATGATTCATAAGATGCATAAAAGTAGCCGGTGCTTCCGATAGACCCATAGGCATGACTAACCATTCATATAAGCCAAACTTGGTTTTGAAAGCGGTTTCCCATTCATCACCCTCTTGTATGCAAAATTGATAGTAACCACTCTTGAGATACTTTTTAGAAAAGATAGTGGTACCTCTAAGTTCATCAAGCATATCGTCAAGGCATGGAAAGGGATACCTATAGCGAACGGTGATAGCATTGATAGGTCTACAATCGGAGCACATGCGAAAGCTACCATCTTGTTTTGGCACAAGAATGACCGGGACGGCACAAGGGCTCAAACTTTCACGCACATGTCCATGGTCTATGAGATGCTTTACTTGCCTTTGTATTTCTTTGGTTTCTTCGGGGTTGACGCGGTACGGAGCTTTGTTCGGAAGCGGTGCTCAATGCCTCGTAGTGGAGGTAGTCCCGGAGGTAGCTCATCAGGGAAAACATCGTGAAATTACTGCAAAAGATAAGACAACACTAGAGGAAGAGTGTGAGAAGTGTTAGTTTGTGGTTCATTGTCCTTGCACACAAGGACGTAGTGTAGGACACTAGATGGGTTCTCACACACTCCTCTTATCTCACTTTTGGTGGAAAATAGAACTAGGTTCTTCTTGTCGCTCATCGTGGAGGTGTCCGATTTGGGCTTGTGGTGCTCACTCTCTTTTTGGTGGCTCGCTCTCTCACTATGATCTCCACGATGGGTGGCTTGCTTGTCGGCGATCACTTGACTTGGCGACATTGGACGGAGGACGTACTCCTTGCCCTTCATCTTGAAGATGTAGTGGTTCGTTCGGCCGTTGTGGATGACTCCTCTATCAAATTGCCATGGGCGTCCAAGGAGAAGATGGCAAACGGTCATTGGAATGACGTCGCACTCCAAGGTGTCTTCGTAGGCGCCAATTTTGAACGAGACTTGTACTCGATGCTCGACTTGGATGGTTCCGGAGTCGCTAAGCCATTGCACTTTGTATGGACGTGGATGCTTCATCTTGGGCAATTGGAGCTTGGAGCAAAGTTCTTCACTTGCGAGATTATGACAACTCCCTACATCGATGATGACCTTGACGGATCGTCCATTGATGCCGTCCTTGGTGTGGAATATGTGACATTGCTGGTCTTCTTCTTGGTGATGTTGGAGAGTCAAGACCTTGGAGACAACAAGAGCGGGACTTGAATCTTCATCGCAAAAGACTTGTTCCTCTTCATCGTTCACTTGACGGTGCATGGCGACTTGCTCGATGGCATCCATTTCTTCGTCACTCATTGAGTTATAAGTGCCGTCGTCGTTGAGGATCATGGTCCACTTGCTGGTGCACTCATAGGACTTGTGGCCTCGGCCTCCGCATGTGAAGCATTTGAAGGAACTTGTCTTGACGGTCTCATCGGTTGAAGTGGATGATGATGAAGCTCTCGGCTTGAAGTTGCTCGTAGTAGGAGGATGACTTGGAGTTGCCGAAGCTTTCTTGGAACTCGACTTGTCGACGTTGCTTGTAGAAAGCTTGGTAGATGGTGTTGGAGTCGTTGAAGCTTGGTTGTTGGAGAAACCGTACGTCTTGGAAGAGAACTTGGCATACTTGAAATCATCTTGCACTTGGCATTCTGCTTTGGTAGCTTGATGCACTAGCTCGATGCAGTTCTAGTACGGTTGGAAGTCGGCGATCTTCTTGATAGGATGGTTGAGTCCATTCAAGAAAGTGCCATAGTTTGCTCATCATCTTTCGTGACATTGTCTCTTATCATTGCAATCTCCATCTCCTTGTAGTACTCTTCAACGGTCTTGGTTCCTTGCTTGAGTAGTTGGAGTTTCTTGAAGAGGTCGCGGTTGTAGTAGGTGGGCACAAAGCATGCTCTCATGACATCCCGCATTTGCGCCCAAGTAGTGATGGGTGGTTCACCTATTGCCTCTCGGCGCTCTATGACTTGTTCCCACCAAATGAGGACATAGTCTTGGAATTCAAGGGATGCCATCACGGTCTTCTTCTCTTCTTCATAGTTGTGCAAACGGAAGATTTTGTCGACCTTCAATGCCCATGAAAGGTACTCTTAGGGATCGGTGCTTCCGTTTAACTTGGGCATGGTGAACTTGAGCTTGCCATAGCGTTGCTCTTCATTGTGTTGGGGTCAGGGATCATGATGCCCGTGTTGTAGATGATTGTCAAACTCGTGTCACTCTTGGTGAGTAGGGTTGTCAACCTCATGTTGCTCTTGTCGTGGAGGATGTCCATTGTTTGCATGGTCTTGCTGAACTTGATGTTCTTGGCGAACTTGTGGAGGAGCTTGTCGAGCTCGAGGAGGAGCTCGAGGAACTTAATGATGCACGCGAGCTTGAGATCTCCGTTCTTGAATTTCTTCGTGACATGCTTCTTCTTGTTCTCGAGCTTGTCGGCCTCGGTTGGCTACGGGTCTACTTGAATCTTGGAGGGCTTGTTGCGCCGCAAGTGCTTGAGCTTCACGGAGTTGTTCTTCTTGGCGTTGTGCCTCGACATCTTGTGAAACTTGGTGTAGACGTGCTCGCTCTTCCTCTTCATGTTGGCGTTGTCGTTGCCGTTCTCGTGCTAGCGCAAAGGCCTCTTGAGTTTGACGTTGTCGGCGCTCTTGAGAGTCAGTGTCACGTAGGGGATTGAGGCTTGCTTGACGATCGTTGCGCGCGGCACGGCGTAGTGTGTTCGATGTCGGTGTACTTGAGCAGGAGAGGGTGAAGTCGGACTGTCGACTTGAGCGAGTCCTTCTTGATGAATATGAAGTGGAAGAAGAGTGGTTGATCAACAAAGCGCGAGTTTCATCCATCCTTGCATCATTCTCTTGCTTTGTGATTGTCGAGCTTGTGGTCGAAGTAGTCCCTTGTACGTTTCTCGGAGAGTCGCAAGTTGGCGGCGAGGTTGTCGATGCGTTCACTCATGGCTTGTTGCTCTTGATGCAAAGCACGTTGTGCACCAAAGAGGTGACTCTTGGTGACGTAGGAGTTCATGTCGTCGTCGTGCTCAATGAAGAGTGGGTTGGTAGAAGTACTTGGCCTATCCATCATTCCAAGACAAATGTGAGTGGTAGAAAGACAAGAACGAATACCAAATGTACCTTGACCGAAGTTGAAAGTGGATCGTTGATCACTCCAATATAGGATAAGGAAATAGCACAATTGGTACTAGCTCTTGTCGATTTCTCTCACCTACACAAGTAAAAGCTTATGGTGGAGCTTGGTTAGGATCGTGGCACAAAATTTGATGCAATTGTAAGTGAGCTTCAATAATGTTGGAAAAGATTCGCAAGATGCAATGTAACAAGTAGACCAAGCATATAAGGCACACGGAAACACACACACAAAAAGATAAGGGGGTTGGGCAACCAAGGATGAGCCAAAATGTGGAATCGACAAAAATGCTCTTGTTGCACAACACTAGAGAGACGCTAGCACGATTGCACAATAGGCGGATACAAGAACTTGTGCACAACCTACTTAGCAAAAATGCAACGACTTCAATCCCAAGTATGCTCTATGCAAGTTGTTTCTAAGATATGATCCAAGATGATCGAGTATGACAATCTTAATGTTGTATGATGCTATGGTTCTTGCTTAAAACCTCTTTGCTTAAAAGCTTGTTTGGCTCTTTGATGTTGGAGCTCTTTTCTCATGCAATGCTTGACGAACCAAGATAGCAATTGTGTATGCGATGACAACTTTGTGACACAAGAGATGATACCAATATATGCAACAATGATGTATGTATGCTATGGGAAGTATGATCACTATTGTGCACAAGTCTCGTTGCCGGCAATACTCAACGGCTAGTCTCGATGGGTAAGCAACGCAAAGGAGTAACGCTATGATGGCTATCAAGTAATGGCAAGAGTGATATGTCCAATACCAAGATGAGGTTACAGTTCTTTGGTTCCACGTCCGTAAGCAAGACCGGAGGACGGTGATCCAATCACGAGTATCAAGATGTAGTCGAGGTGGTCGTTGTTGATGACGCGTCCATGGCGAAGATGAGCGACGGTGACGTCAGTGTCGAACCGTACCTAGATAGCTGAAACACAAAAGGATACGGAACCGCAACTCAAATTCTCAAAGCTCAAAGTGGTAACACTTGTCGGACTGTGAAATGGTCCAAATGGTGGTGGTACGTGGAAGTGGTGATGGTGTGTTGGTGGTGGGAGTGCGTATGCGGAAATGTGGGGCGGTGGTGGTGACTATACTGAAAAAATTCAGTTTCGTCAAGGTCGGTCGGATGTCCGGGCTGGGCCGGTCGTCCGGTCATTGGACGTCTGGTGCCTGGGCGAAAATCGGGCACGGGGTGAACCGCTAGGGTTTGAGGTGGGGAAGGAGGAAATGGTGAAATCCGGAGGATTTTGTGGATGGAAAGTGTGGGGAAAGGGGGGAAAAGCTAGATCCACTCAAAACAAAGCAAATCCATGGATCCGAACCAACAAAATCTGAACACACTAATCAATCACAAAAAAAATTGGGGCTATTTTTGTGGGGAATTTTTGAATTAGGACGAAAAACAACAAAACAAGGCTAGCAACACAACAGGGAGGCTCCGAAATCATGATCAACGTGGCTCATGATATCAAGATGTTGTAGGGTAGGAACCGTAGGGGCCGGTCTTTCACGATAGGAGCGGATCGCGCGATGAACACGAAGAACACGAGGTGCGAAATGAGGGGAAATCATGAGGGAAACAGAAGGGAAACACTAAACCAAAAAGAACAAGTTACACATGTGCTAGATCCTCGAATACATGGGGTTCACACGGTACACGATCAACCAAGGACGATACAAGGGTAACGGTCTTCTCCGTGAGGAGGTCTTGATGTTCTTCCCTAAAGAGGGGTCTTGAATCCACTTGGGGGATCTTCTCCGTAGGAGGCTCGAATCTCCGAGGAGAAGGTAACCAAGTGGATGAGCAAAGCTCTCACACGAAATATGAGCTAATCCTTTGCTAACCCTAGCTAGAAGGAATAGGAGGTCTATATATAGTCTTAGTGCAAAAGAGGGGGCGAAGGGGTACATGGGCTGCAGCCCAACTCGAAAACAGCACATATGCATCGGACGTCCGAGAGTCACCGGTCGTCCGGCCGCTCGCGGGGGTCCGGACGTTCGGTGCCTATCGGACGTCCGTAGATTCGGCTTGGGTGGTCTTCTGTCGGATGTCCGGCCGGGGTCGGACGTCTGGGCGTGGATCGTCCGCTGGGTTCCGGAAATCCGTAGATTTGGCTAGGGTGCGGTGGCGTCGGACGTCCGGTCTGGGTCGGATGTCCGGAGCCTAGAGATCGTCGGACGTCCGGTCCTGGCCGGTCGCCCGGAGCGTGTAGCTTCCTCTTCATCACTTCTTCTTCTCCATCATCACGTCCACCTTCCTCTTCCTCTTCTCCTTGCTCTTTAGCTTCTCCATGATACCTAAGCATGCACAAAGTGTCCGTATGAGGTAGTAGCCATGTCGCATGTGTATCAAAGTGGAATTGTGAGAGAAGAGATGTCACCTCGGTTTCAAGAGATCATGCACGTGCTCGTGTCATGGGTCCAAGAGGTGTCGTAGGAGATGTAGTTGGGTCCATGGGGATGGCCTTGGGATGCTCCGCATCAATTCGAGATTCGCTTGACGTATTTGTGACACCCACCTCCACCATTTTCTAGTAGTTTGTAGGATCATATTCTTTTGTGTTTCTATTGCTGCTAACCATGGCAGGATCACAAACAGACGAGACTGACTGGGAGAACATGACAAACAAAGAGTTACATGATAAGTTTCAGCAAATGATGACTGGACAGGTGGAACATGTGCTAAATAGATTTGAAGAGGCCATGGAGAAGATAGATGGCATTGAGAAGGCGTTCGAAACAAAGCTCGATAACAAGTTTAATAAATTGCTCGCGTGTCTTCCACCGCCCGCTGCACCTGTCGCACCTCTACAACAACAACAACATCGTCTTCCAAATCAAGTGGGACGAGCACAACGCGTTCCCATTGAGCCTGGTCAAACTTCTGGTGTTGCTGTACCTACTGTTGGTGCTTCTGTAGCTCCTGCTGCTACTGCAGAGGTGGAGGACCATTACGAGGATGAGGTTGATCAAATTCAGAACTACGTGCAACCACCAGCACCACCACCACCACCAGGTCGTCCTCATGCATATCATCGCAACGGTAGGGCTGCACCACCACCTGAGGTACGAGATCATGACCATCTTCCCAAACTGAAATTGAATATTCCACCATTTGAGGGTAGATATGTTCCTGATATATATCTTACTTGGGAGTCAGAAAATGAACAACGTTTTACATGTTTACAATATCCTGAGGAGAGACGTGTTCCTGCTGCTGTTTGTGCTTTCACTAGTTTTGCATGTGTTTGGTGGTCTGAACATTGTAGATTATATCCCATTCCAGCTACTTGGGCTGCTTTGAAAGCTGCTATGCGTACTCGTTGGGTTCCACCTTATTATCAACGTGAATTACTTCGAAAATTGCAGCGCTTAAGAGAAGGAAAAAATTCTGTAGAAGGATATTATCAGGAATTACAAACTGGCATGACTAGATGTCGTATTGTTGAGGAGAATGAAGCTATGCTTGCACGTTTTATGGGTGGATTAAATAGAGAGATTCAGACCATTCTAAAGTATAAGGAGTATACTAATATCACTCATTTATTCCATCTTGCTTGTAAAGTTGAACGTGAAGTGCATGATCGATAGGCAGTGGCGCGAACTAACTTTTCTGTAGGTCGATCTTCATCATGGACACCACATGCATCCTCTACTTCCACTGCACCAGCACCTCCATCCGGTGCCACCTCAAGCCGTGATACAAGAAAGCAGGCACAGCCACCACTATCTGCCAAGAGCACACCTGTCGGGCCTGCACAGAGCTCTTCTTCCATGGCATCAACGGAGCACACAAGTGATATTATTTGTCATCATTGTAAGGGAAGAGGACATTTTGCGAGAGAATGCAAATCTCAGCATGTGATGATTGTTACTAAGGATGGTGGGCATGAGTCCGCTAGTGACTATGATGAGGAGACTTTGGCTCTTATTACACATGAAGAACACGGTGGAGATGATTCTGATCATGAGACGCAATACATGGCTGCTGAAGATGCTGACAGGTATGAATGTTTAGTTGCTCAACGTGTTTTGAGTGTGCAGGTTACACAAGCTGAGCAAAATCAGAGGCATAATTTGTTCCATACAAAGGGAGTTGTGAAGGAACGTTATGTTCATGTCATCATAGATGGAGGGAGCTGCAACAACTTGGCTAGCATGGAGATGGTGGAGAAGCTATCTCTCACCACAAGACCACATCCACATCTTTACTATATCCAATGGTTCAACAACAGCGGCAAGGTTAAGGTAACATGTACTGTTCGTGTGCATTTTAGTATCTCTACATATGCTGATTATGTTGATTGTGATGTGGTACCTATGCAAGCATGTTCCTTATTACTTGGTAGACCATGGCATTTTGATAAAAATTCTATACACCATGGTAGAAACAATTAGTATACTCTTGTTCATAAGGACAAAAAAATATTACTTTGCTTCCTATGACTCCTGATTCCATTTTGAAAGATGATATTAATAGAGCTAATAAAGCAAAATAGGAGCAAAATAAGAGTGAAAATCAGATTGTGGCAAAATAATTTGAGCAACAAATGCAGCCTAATAATAAACCATCTAGTGTTGCTTGTGAAATTAAATTGAAAAGTGCATGTTTACTTGCCACCAAATCTGATATTGATGATCTAGATTTTAGCAAATCTGTTTGCTATGCTTTTGTATGCAGAGAGGCATTATTTTCATTTGAGGACGTGCCTTCCTCTTTGCCTCCCACTGTCACTAATATTTTGCAGGAGTTCGCTGACATCTTTCCACAAGACGTGCCACCGAGATTACCACCTATTTGAGGGATTGAGCATAAAATTGACTTAATTCCCGGTGCATCATTACCCAACCGTGCACCATATCGTACCAATCCAGAGGAGACGAAGAAGATTATGCGTCAAGTACAAGAGCTGCTCGACAAAGGTTATATACGCGAATCCCTTAGTCCTTTTGATGTTCCTACCATTTTAGTGCCGATAAGGATGGTACGTCGCGTATGTGCGTTGATTGTAGAGGTATTAATAATATTACTATTCGTTATTGTCATCCTATTCGTAGGCTAGATGATATGTGATAAAGGCGAGGGTGTCCCGCTCTTTTGATGAGATGCTAACTATCGATTTGGTGGAGACGACTTTGAAGATCCGACTACAAACGTGCACGACGTTGCGCCTTAGCAATCGCTAAACCAATCTCCTGAGGTTACTGAAGATGCCGGAAGTACGGTCAGCCTGACCACGAAGGTCTATTCCTGCAAGCAATCGAAGAACGAGCAAAAATATGATAAAGCAATCTGAATATTGCGAATATATATATGAAGTATTGATAATGGTGGGCATCCGTAAGCGGTCTTAGTCTGGTCGTTGGACACAAACGAAGTACATGAAGTTGCAATGGCTAACTTTTAACTAAACAAACCCCATGTAAAGAGCTACTAGATGGATCTACTTATATAGCATCAAGGGGTGGCGGCCAAGGAGGTGGAAGGACGTCCAAGGCAACCTAAAACTAACCCTAGGTCGTACAAGGCTCATGGGCCCAATGGAGGTGATGCAACACCTTTGGGCTTGTAGTGTGACTCGGATTCTGCTGCAATGTCAGATTGTTTCGTCCATAACTCAACGCTCCAAACGAATTTGAAGGTGAATCCAATTGTGTTGGAAAGAGCACAAAATCTACTTTCAAACAAAATAATAATCACCCAATTCAGAGTCCGTATGAAAACGTTGTTGGCGTTTTGAGTCAAGTATGTCTGTGCAGTCCGAATCTAAATGCAGAACGTGAGAGACTTTGATGTAGGGTGGAACCCTAATCGGCCGATCTTTCATGAAAGGAGCGGATCCCACGAAGAACACGAGGAACACGAGGGGAAAAATAGGGAAAACATAAGTGGAAACACAAGAGGAAACACTAAACCAATACGAATAAGTCACACATCTGCTAGATCCTCGAGTACATAAGGAAAGATACATGATCCACGGACAACTAAGGACGATACAAGGGTAGCCGGTCTTCTCCGTGAGGAGGTCTTGAGTTCTTCCCTAAAAGGGGTCTTGAATCCTCTTGTGGGATCTTCTCCGGTGGAGGCTCGAATCTCCAAGGAGAAGGTATCCAAGTGGATGAGCAAAGCTCTCACACAAAATATGAGCTAATCCTTTGCTAACCCTAGAAAGTTGGACCAAGTGGAGTATATATAGTGTTAATGCAAAAGAGGGGGTTGAAGGTGTGATGTAGGGTGGAACCCTAGATGGTCGATCTTTCACGAAAGGAGCGGATCCCGCGAAGAACATGAAGACCACGAGAGGAATCACAAGAGGAAACACGAGGGGAAACCCGAGGAAATCACTCAAACCAACAACAACAATCACACATGTGCTAGATCCTCGAAACACAAAGATATACACGATCCAAATCCAACAAGGGACAATACAAAGGGTAGCCGGTTCTTCTCCTTGAGGAGGTCTTGAGTCCACAAGGGGATCTTCCCATAAAGGGGTCTTGAATCCAAGGTGGATCTTCTCCGAAGAGGGGCTGCGGTCTCTCTCAAGGAGTAGATCCAATATGGATGAGCGAAGCTCTATCTCACAAATGAGCTAACACAACGCTAACCCTAACTTGGAGGAGATGAAAGAGTATATATAGTCTAGGGACACGAAGGGGTAAGTGGGGGATACATGGGCCTCGGGCCCGATCTCTGTGCATAGACAGGCGCCGGTCGTCCGACAGGTACTGGACGTCTGGTGGCTCGCGATGGTCCGGTCGTCCAATACTTGTCGGGCGTCTGGCGTTTCGGCTCGGTTGAGGTGGCGCCGGATTTCCGGGAGTGGTCGGATGTCCGGACGCTGGAGTGTATCAGACGTCCGGGACTTGTCGGACATCCGCTTATTTGGCTCGGGTGCAGGATCGCCTGTTGTCCGGTCCGGGCTAGTCGTCCGGTGGGTCTTCACACGTCAGACATCCGGTCCCGGCCGGTCGACCGGTGGCTGGAGCTTCTTACGTAGCCCTTCTTCTTGTTCCTCGCGGTTGGTGTCCTTCCCTTCTGGTCCATGGGCTTCCTTTTGGTTCCTGGACATGCATAGGACACAAGTTTGAGGTAGTAGCCATGTATCACATGTGGAAAGTGAAAGTTCGGAGAGGGGCGGGTTCACCTTGTGTCCAATGGTGTATAGTCGAGGTCTCCTCTTATGTATCCTTGGGGCTTGGAGAGTAGTCGGAGTGTACATGGGGATGAACGTGGGATGCTCCGCATCATCTCCCCCCCTTGGGAAAGATCCAACCTCGGATCGTGATCCTCATCACCATGGAAACAGTTGTCGTGGATGGACTTGTAGTTGGACGGAGTTGAAGGCATGGCGCAATCCAAGTATGCCAAGGTGTCTCCGATAAGGGGTACATGCAAAATGAGCAAACACGAAGTACACTTCGAAATACAATGGTTAGCGCAGACAAAGTGTCCATCAAGTAAACATGTGTCCGTGCGACAATATTGATCATGACAAGGTGCATGAAGCTTATCCAAAAGAGATGGAATTGTATGCAAAGCATTCATGAGAGCAAAAACATTCATTGCGCACACAAATGTGTTGTGAATATGATCAATGCAACCACGGTGCAAAATGATGTCATAATGAGACGGTTTATCAATAGCATGAATATGGTAATGTATGCTCAATGTGATGTGATCACGCAATTGATGGTAGGCAATAAGATCATGATGTATGAATATGCCATCAAGGTATATCACAACAAATTTGCTAAGGAAATGCACAAGCTCATATATCATGGATGACATGGGAATATAAAATGCAACAAGGCAATCATAATGGGAGTTAATCCATGCATAAGATGCAAATTTGTCATGTGTGTAAGATGTCCAATGAGCATCACAAGTGTGAGCAAAATCAACAAATATGGAGGTGTTGGTGCGCCAATCTTCAATGTCGGTCCTCCATCCAATAGGTGCAACATGTAGACAAGAAGAAGGAGACAACAATGAAAGAATGGCCCATCCAATATGCGTATTTGAGGATGGCTCAAAGGGAAGGAGTTCACCTTTAGGAGATTCTCGCAAATGTTGGTGTTGCACATTGTGTATGCCTTCACATGACCAAATTGACTCATGACGGTATCGCCTTGTGAATCCGGCAAAATGAAAGAACATGACAAACGCTTGTAAATACAAATGAGGTTTGCGGAAGTGCAAAACCTATCATTCGTGTGGTAAGATACCCAACAAGTGTATGCATCATGCTTATCATAAGAAAGGACAAGGGAGCATTTCATAGTATGGAGGCCTATGATGTGAGAACAACCAAATACAATAGGCGCAATCAAGCAAGCATGCATCACAAGTAATGTGTCCAAGTCTCCAAGATCAATAATCATAGATGTATCAATTAACAAAATATATCATGTGAGAGGCATGAACATATACATCATCAACCCAAGAAAGCAAGTAATAATGGAACATGGGTGATGCGACAAAGCAAGCAATCATAGCAATCAAGTGGTGTGAGCTAGTAGTGCAAAGATGCAACATACTAGAGGGAATCATAGCAAGCATGTCATAGGGGCAAATAGTGTGCGTGAATAATTCACATGACATAGCACAAGCATGAAAGGAGGATATGAGCAAAATAGCATCAATAGCATGAGGCACATGATAAACATGGCAATAGCAACAAGGATCTCCACCAAGCATGCAAATACACATAGGAGTAGCATAATGGTGAATCATGGGTAGATGCAAGCAAGGGTCACAATTGCATGGCAAAGGCATAGAAGCAAGCATAGCATGCAAAGTGAACACGGTAAAATGAGTGTGAAGCGATAAGTGGTATATAGCCCATAGCCGTGTGAGAACCAAGTGAGAGAGGTGCGCGCAGTCGTTGCGGAAAGAGAGCGGTGGGAAGGATATTTCACGGGATCCCAAGTCATCTTTGCTCTCAAGAGCTCGTTTCGTCAACTCATGGGATTGAGTGGTTGACGAGTATACGTGAGTACCTACACAAAACAAAGACAAAGGGAAAATTGTGTGTGCATGGTATACGTACACATCATCCATCATGATGCGCACATGCAAGTGTTGGTTAGCACAAAATAGCCAATGCTCAAATAAATGAGATGCATGATATAGAAACATGTCATCCATCATGATTGGTTTGTTGTTATGTATAGCATAATGGAGACTTAAATTGTGTAATGCATGACAAGAAATATGTAGAGCATTGTTATTCGTGGAATGCATACGGTGCAAGCAATTATGAGAATCATGGAAGGTATGGAATGCATCAAAATCTCCTAATATGTATGAGGAAACTATGGGCGTCTCCTCATGAGCATTAATGGAAACATCACACGGAGAATATTGACAACATCCAAAACAAAGCATATTTGGTACATTGTGATCATGGCATGGCATAGTAGATGAATTGCGCAAATCATGTAAAGGAAGCATGGCAATGTCATCACATGAAAAACAAAAGCCAATGACCATCATCTCGTCATCTATGCCATAAGTGCAAATGGGATTTATTGTAATGGGGCATGCATAGTCACTATGTTGAGATTTAAATGATGCAATATGTGATATCTCACTCATAGCATATGACAAGTCCAATGGATTGTCAAACATGATGTGACCAATAGAATTTTCACATGATATGCTATGGAGCATAGCATCACAACTAGGCAAATCAACATGCTCATCATCATATTCATCATAAATTGGTAAGTCATGGCATGAATAATTTGCACTAGCATGAAGCATGTGAATAGGTGGATCAACATCATGCAAGCAATCATTCGTGAAATAGTCCACTAGTGGGACAAGAGAAGCACCATCACCTATGTTACATTGGGAGCATCGCTCACGTGTTGTAGGTGAGGTGTAGAAGACCAAGTCGTGGTCATCTTCATCTTGATGGAACCATGTGAGGGGTGCATCTTCTTCCACCATGGCCATCGTTGTCTCCATTGGAGATATGGACTCGTCGAGGATAGGCATGTCGTCATGTAGGAGACCTAGCACCAAAGAAGAAAACACACCCGGAGTAGAGGTGAAGTCGTTAGAAATCATATTGGCCTCACGTGTCGTGTCAACTACCTCACTCACTAAGTGTGGTGGCTCACTCACTCCCTCTTGGATGCTCTCAAGTGTGGGTCTAGTGGTGGTCACACTCATCCTCTCATAGGAAATGCACTCAATGTCACAAATGGTGGAGTCACTCATATCACTCATGGTGGGGTGGCTCTCCTCACATGGCAATTGGGGCATCTCGTCATATGTGGGTGTCGGAGAGATGTAGGTGCAAATGTCTCCCTGCTCAATCATGTCGTAGTCGTACCCATGGATGAAGGCCGAAGATGGCACATCATCACTCTCCTCTAAGACGAAGGATAAGGTCTCACGTGTGATCTCGTAGCTTGACTCGGAGTATGAGTCCAATATGGGTGCCATCTTCATGTTGTTGAAGAGGTTCGTGCTCATCGCCGTGGTTGAAGGGGATGGCCCTTGCTCGACCGTCTTGTCGCGGTCTTGTTGTTGGAGGCCCATATGATGTGGCACCTCGTAGCTAGTCTCCATGACCGAAGGGAATGTCCCATGCTCGGCCATCTTCCTTGAGGGGCTTCCGAAGATGGAAGTGTCGCCCTCGCTCGTAGGTGGTTGCCTTGTTGGTGAAGATTTCGATGTAGGCGAACTCACAGGAAGTAGGCGAAGATGTCGTACGTCCAAAGGTGAAGATGTCTTGATAGCACTTGGCGAAGATGCCGAAGTGGTTGGTGTTGTTGTAGCTTCATCTTGGTGGTGCTCGTCTCGTAGTCTTCTCTTGTGCTCATGAAGTTTGGCCTTGGCATGAAGTAGGGCTTGTTGGGACTTGTGCATTTGTGCTTGGTGAGAATTTTCATGATGATGGTGTCGTTGTCGTGCTTGAGCTCGATGGTGTTTGTCGTTGTCGTGCACATGATGCTTGGAGGTGACTTCCCCTTCATGACGATGTGGATCCCGAACGTGATGGTGGTCGCTATGGAGATGTGGACATGTACGACTTGCGCTTGCGTCGCTTGGGCACTCTGAAGATGATTGACTTTCTCGCCGCCGCCTTGAGGATGATGAAGGGGAAGAACGTTTGGCCAACAAAGTCCAAATCTCCTCCATCCTTGCATCTTACTTGATAGAGGCGAGGGTCCCGATCTTTTGATGAGTTGATAACTATCGATTTGGTGGAGACAACTTTGACGATCCGACTACAAAAGTGCATGACGTTGCGCCTTAGCAATCACTAAATCAATCTCTTGAGGTTACTGACGATGCCGGAAGCATGATCAGCCTGACCACGAAGATCTATTCTGTAGCGACCAGACCTCAACCAGTCTGATCTCTGTGCTCCGGTGTCATCACTGGATCAGTAATGCTGACACCACACAGCACTCAGAGGATTTATAACAGAGTAGCAATCACACACTTATTACATCGAGTGTCTCAAACGAGAACTTATTACAATAAATATGGCTTAAGGCCATCTAATAACGATAACAGCGGAAGGCTTGGAAGATAAGTGAGTCCATCAACTCCAACGGCATCACTGAGTATAGAACCACGACCTAAAAACTCATCAATCATCGTCTGAAAAGTCTGCAACATTAACGTTGCAGCCCGAAACGGGTCAGCACATGGAATATGCTGGCAAGGTAACACATAGAGAGTAATGGAATGAAACAACTACACTATATGCATATTTGGCTGGTAGAAAGCTCTATGGTTACAGTTTTGCGTAAAGCAAATTTTTCCCTACTACAAAGGAATAATTTTTATTTAACTATCATGGTAGTTGTTAAACATTGAGAATGGTTCACAACATCCTCAATCCCAATTAAGCATCATCATTAAACAAAACCCAACAAAATTAATTTAGAGTAACATGTTGAGATTCACATGATAATCCAGGTACTAGATACTCAAGATGTCCATAACCGGGGACACGGCTAACCATGATTAGTTTATTACACTCTGCAGAGGTTTGCGCACTTTTCCCCACAAGACTCGATCGCCTTCGTTTGGTTTCTCGCACTACAAGGTGTTTGAGAAGACGGATGACCGAGACATAGTCTTTCAGAAGCGCTAGCACCTTACGATCGGGTAGACCGTACCACCTACATCCCCTACATCTGCTAGTCTACCACTGTAAGAGTTCGCACGACTTAGTCAACTATGCTAGAGCCCATAATAGCTTGTGGCTGCACACGAAAGTTTCTAGTATGAATAGTCTGATGATCCCTTTGAGCTTGGGTGGCGGTCCAAAAGAAAACAGGCAAGTCCTGGTATACCCAGGTGCCTCAATCCACCCAGATGTGTGTTTAGGTTGCCACCTTAGATAAACCATTAATTAACAAAACTCACATCTGTCATGGATATCACTCACCCAATCCACGTCTACTAGCATAGCATGGTATAATAAGCAAACGCGGAAGTAACTCCCAAAGGTTTGAAAATAAGCAGGTAATAGGTACTACCTCAACTACTTCCCATCCCACAATTTAATTAGATCCTAATCATACAATGTGTGAGGATTTGATCTAATGCAATAAAACTGGGTAGTAGAAAAGGTATGATCAAAGTGTTACTTGCCTTGTTGATGATCCGCGAAACCTAGAGATTCGAAGTAACAAGCGGCGCACTCCAGGTATTCTATCGCAAACAAACAATCAAGCATACAATAAGTACTCATCTAATGCACGGGTAAAACTCAAATAAGAGATCTAACCAGAAGGTTCAACTTAAGAACTCCGGTTTGCAAAAAGAATCAAATCGAACGAAACAACGAAAGTCAAACGGCGAAAGAAAACAACTTCGTTCTACAAATCTGGATCTAGGGCAATTTTTACAGTAGCAAAATCTTGTTTAAGTTGGTTAAATGGATAGAGGGTTTCGAGACGAAACTCCAGGTGCTTGAATCGCCTGATTCCGATAAACGAGTGAAAAGTTATACTAAAACGAAAATCGGATCAGGAATCGCGATCAGAAAAATCACGGATTAAATCCGAGAAAAAGAAAAACAACGAACGTTCGCTAGAACGAACGAACGGACGAACGCTCGCTATTTAAATAAACCGGAAAAACCGATCTATTTAAAAAACCAGAATCTAAAAAAACCGATGAAAAACCGACGGTTTTTCGAAAAAAACGGTGCGGAAAACGAGGCGGCGACGGACCTCGGGCGTCTAGCGGCGGCGCGGCGAGGCGGCGCGGCGGCGGATAGGAGGTTGAAGCCGTAGGCTGGCCCGCTTGAGGTCTTGGGATAAGATGTGTCATGATAAAGCATGACAGAAGCACTTTTTTTTCTAAAGTCCAATTTTCAGATTGGCACTGAACACTTGATCTTATTCGGACGTCAGGTTTTCACTGACATTTTTTGGTTTTCCAAGCCTATGGCACATTTAAACTATTTGTGTGTTTTCAGCATTAGTCTCTTAGTGCAACGCCGGACACCTTTAGAGATTCGGCAAAAACACTCTCGGATATTGCCATATATGCATCGGTTTCGAATTGTGTCTTCGGTAAATAGTTGGGTCGCCCGGCTCCTGTGCTTGCCTCCTACGTTCCGCTTTGTTCGGCTAGGTGTGCAAAGGGAGAACCACTGCGATTGTGCTTCCAGCTCGCATGGTTAAGTACCTTAGTGGAGAAAGCCGAAAACTGACTGTCACAATAGGCGTAAACTGGTCAGCGATCGGATGACTATGTTAAATGATGGGTCGTTCATAACATTGGCCGAAGTGTTTATGGCTTGACCTCGAATGTCGCCGAACACTAACCGGGGGTTCATAGCTAGCTTCCCCAGCTTAATGCTCCTATGACTAAGCGAAAGTTATAAACCCCGCATATCTGATTTCCTCGTTTTCGCTAACACAACCGCCTTCGGGCACCGAGACGTCGGCTAAGGGTTGTTTTGTTATTGCGGAAACACCCTGCGTAGTATCTACCAAGGGGTAGAGGCCGACGATGGGACACTTTCAACTGATAAACGGTCGCAATGGAGTCAAAATAATGATGTAAAGAACTTGGATACATAGAATCATTACACATAATCTATGATTTTACTCTAGATATCGATCCTTAATACGGCCACCCTTGCCCACATTAAGCTCGGGGGCTACTGGGCTTTGCGCTCATTATTTACAAATATTAAAGGGGCACATCGATCCCCTGATCTGGTGTTGCCACCCGACCAGTGTCTCGGGGGCTACTGCATTGCCTATTCAATGCAGAAAATTCAAAGGGCTCGGTGCTCGGCTTGATCGAACTATGGGAAAGCGCGTCTTCGGAAAACAATAAGTACCATCTGGACCTATCTGGCATCAAGCTAATATATCACGACGACTTCTCACGACCCTCTCTCAGGGGCCCGTTCGCCGATCACTATTATCTCTAATATATTACACTGCGTTTTTATTCCTATGTATGCTACCGAGCCAGGAGTTGATCCTCAGGCCGATTTCGCGCATCGACCTGAGTCTCAGGGGCTACTGGGAACAGTGGTTTTATACTTGCCTTCAGGTGCATCTCAGGTTTTAGACTGATACACACCTTGAGGGCCACTGGATATACATCGACAGAGAATAAACTGCACCAGTTAAAAATATTCACAAAAAATCAGCCCACGGTCGGGGTGGTGCACCACCTTGGAAGCAGTCCGACATAAAGGTCGGGCGCTAGCGGCTAGCTCCATAGAGGGCATTTCCGGAATTAAGCTCGGCTAAACTCCTTCAACTTTTTTGGACCAAGATGATCTATGACATCTTGGATATAGTCCGGCGTTGGAGCTTGGACACAGTCCGGCGTTGGAGCTCAGATACATTTCGTCGTTGGAGCTTGGACACAGTCTGGCGTTGGAGCTTGGATACATTTCGTCGTTGGAGCTTGGAAGCGGTCCGGCATTGGTGCTCGGCTGCAAAAGATACCTCAAATGTAGTCCGGTGTTAGAGCTCGGACGCAAGAGGACACTGCCTCCCGGGAACAACTTCAAACCCGAGGTGTGGCATAAAAATAACAAGGCATTGATAAAGGCCGGAAACTTAAGGGGGCTCCTCGGATACCCAACATGTAAACTTCGAATTCACTTTGGCGATCCTGAAGATCGAAGATGAGAAGATTTGTTGAACCAGTTTTCAAGACGGACGACTGAAGATGAAGAACAGTTCGGAAGAATCGAGGAGCGTCCCTAACTTGAAGACTGGTTCAGGGGGCTACTGACGGTGTCCTGGACTAGGGGGTACTCACCACGTCATCTCCCAATTGGTTAGATTGGGCCGAGGACCCCCATGGCCGTATACACATGGGCCAGTTCGGACAGCTGCCGCATACAAGGAAGATTCCACAAGACTTGGCGATCAAGACAATGACTCCTCCCCACCGACGCATTCGGCTAGGACTCTTGTTATCCTAGGCCTCTGGTGCATTATATAAACCGAGGCCAGGCTAGTCGATAGAGGATATACAACAACAATCATACCATAGGCTAGCTTCTAGGGTTTAGCCTCTACGATCTCGTGGTAGATCAACTCTTGTAATACTCATATCATCAATATCAATCAAGGAGGACGTAGGGTATTACCTCCATCAAGAGGGCCCGAACCTGGGTAAACATCGTGTCCCCCGCCTCCTGTTACCATCTGCCTTAGACGCACAGTTCGGGACCCCTACCCGAGATCCGCCGGTTTTGACACCGAGAAGATACCTGCAAAAGCAACAAAAGAAGAGAAGACTCGGGGATGCAAAGTTTGTTAGCTCTCATAAGATATCCATCTTTGATGTAATAGTGTTCCTAAGAGGTGTGCGACAACCACTTGGCATAGGGAGTAGCAAAAGTAGGGTCATGCTCATACAAGTCTTTGACATGCTCAAAACCAATGACATCCAATTCAAGTTGAGTGAAAAGCATGCATATGCGGGAAAGTGCATCCGCCACAATGTTTTGTTTGCCCTTAATGTACTTGATGACATAAGGAAAAGACTCAATAAATTCACTACATTTAGCATGACGGTTGTTCAACTTGGTTTGGCCCTTAAGATACTTGAGCGTTTCATGATCGGTATGAATGATATACTCATGTGGGCGAAGATAGTGTTCCCATTCATGCAAAACGCGGACTAAAGCCTATAGCTCTTTGTCATAGATGGGGTAATTGAGTTGCGCCAGAGAGTTTCTCACTAAAGTAAGCTATGGGGCGCTTCTCTTGCGTTAACACACCTCCTATGCCATTACCACTAGCATCGCAATGAATCTCAAAAGGTTTGTCAAAGTTGGGTAAAGCAAGCACGGGAGCATGAGTAAGAAAGTTCTTAAGCTCATTGAAAGCGGTATCTTGGGATGGTCCCCAAACAAAAGGCGCATTCTATTTGCTCAAAGCATGCAAATGCGAAGCAATGGTGCTAAAATCCTTCACAGAGCAACGATAGAAACCCGCAAGGCCAAGAAAGCTACGCACTTGATGCAAATTGGTTGGCTGTGGCCAAGTCTTAATAGCATTGATCTTGGACTCATCAACATGAACACCCTTAGAGGAAACAACAAAACCCAAGAAAACGAGCTTGTCAACGCCAAAAAGGCATTTCTCCATATTAGAATAGAGTTGCTCTTTTCGAAGAGTTTGCAAAACGGTTTGAACGTGGGTGACATGATCTCTAAGAGATTTGCTATAAAAAGGGATATCATCAAAATAGACCACAACAAATATACCAATGTAAGGGCGAAAGACATGATTCATAAGACGCATAAAAGTACCCGGTGCTGCCGATAGACCCATAGGCATGACTAACCACTCATACAAGCCAAACTTGGTTTTGAAAGTGGTTTTCCATTCATCACCCTCTTGTATGTGGATTTGATAGTAACCACTCTTAAGATCAATTTTAGAAAAGATAGTGGCACCACTAAGTTCATCGAGCATATCGTCAAGGCGTGGAATGGGATACCTATAGCAAACGGTGATAGCATTGATAGGTCTACAATCGGAGCACATGCGAAAGCTACCGTCTCGTTTTGGAACAAGAATGACCGGGACGGCACAAGGGCTCAAACTTTCACGCACATGTCCATGGTCTATGAGATGCTTTACTTGCCTTTGTATTTCTTTAGTTTCTTCGGGGTTGACGTGGTAGGGAGCTTTTTTCGGAAGCGGTGCTCCGGGGATGAGGTAGATGCAGCGCTCAATGCCTCGTAGTGGAGGTAGTCCCGGAGGTAGCTCATCGGGGAAAACATCATGAAAGTCCTGCAAAAGAGAAGACAACACTACAGGAAGAGTGTGAGAAGTGTTAGTTTGTGGTGCATTGTCCTTGCACACAAGGACGTAGTGTAGGACACTAGATGGGTTCTCACACACTCCTCTTATCTCACTTTTGGTGGCAAATAGGACTAAGTTCTTCTTGTCGCTCATCGTGGAGGCATTCGATTTGGGCTTGTGGCACTCACTCGCTTTTTGGTGGCTCGCTCTCTCACTATGATCTCCACGATGGTTGGCTTGCTTGTCGGTGATCACTTGACTTGGCGACATTGGACGGAGGACGTACTCCTTGCCCTTCATCTTGAAGATGTAGTGGTTCGTTCGACCATTGTGGATGACTCCTCTATCGATTTGCCATGGGCGTCCAAGGAGAAGATGACAAACGGTCAATGGAACGACGTCGCACTCAAGGTGTTGTCATAGTCGCCAATTTTGAAGGAGACTTGTACTCGGTGTTCGACTTGGATAGTGCCGGAGTCGCTAAGCCATTGAACTTTGTATGGATGTGGGTGCTTCGTCTTGGGCAATTGGAGCTTGGAGCAAAGTTCTTCACTTGCGAGTTTATGACAACTCTCGCCATCGATGATGACCTTGACGGATCGTCCATTGATGTCGGCCTTGGTGTGGAATATGTGGCATCTTTGGTCTTCTTCTTGATGATGTTGGAGAGTCAAGACCTTGGAGACAACAAGAGCGGGACTTGAATCTTCATCACAAAATACTTGTTCCTCTTCATCATTCACTTGCCGGTGCATGGCGACTTGCTTGAAGGCGTCCATTTCTTCTTCACTCATTGAATCGTAGGTGCCGTCGTCGTTGAGGATCATGGTCCGCTTGTTGGTGCACTCATAGGACTTGTGGCCTCGGCCTCCTCATGTGAAGCATTTGAAGGAACTTGTCTTGACGGTCTCATCGGTTGGAGTGGATGATGATGAAGCTCTCGGCTTGGAGTTGCTCGTGGTAGGAGGATGACTTGGAGTTGACGAAGCTTTCTTGGAACTCGACTTGTCGATGTTGCTAGTAAAATGCTTTGTAGTCGGTGTTGGAGTCGTTGAAGCTTGGTTGTTGGAGAAACCGTATGTCTTGGAAGAGAACTTGGCATACTTGAAATCATCTTGCACTTGGCGTTCCGCTTTGGTAGCTTGATGCACTAGCTCGATGAGGTTCGAGTATGGTTGGAAGTCGGCTATCTTATTGATGGGATGGTTGAGTCCATTCAAGAAACGTGCCATAGTTTGCTCATCATCTTCCGTGACGTTGGCTCTTATCATAGCAATCGCCATCTCCTTGTAGTACTCTTCAATGCTCTTGGTTCCTTGCTTGAGTAGTTGGAGTTTCTTGAAGAGGTCGCGGTTGTAGTAGGTAGGCACTAGGCGTGCTCTCATGACATCCTTCATTTGCTCCCAAGTAGTGATGGGTGGTTCACCTCTTGCCTCTCGGCGCTCTATGACTTGTTCCCACCAAATGAGGACATAGTCTTGGAACTCAAGGGATGCCATCACGATCTTCTTCTCTTCTTCATAGTTGTGCAACCAGAAGATTTTGTCGACCTTCAATGCCGATGAAAGATATTCTTTGGGATTGTTGCTTCCATTGAACTTGGGCATGGTGAACTTGAGCTTTCCGTAGCGTTGTTCTTCATTATGTTGGGGTCGGGGATGATGACCCCGTGTTGTAGATGATTGTCAAGCTCGTGTCGCTCTTGGTGAGGAGGGTTTTCAACCTCATGTTGCTCTTGTCGTCATGCTCTTGATGAACTTGATGTTCTTGGCGAGCTTGTGGAGGAGCTTGTCGAGCTCGAGGAGGAGCTTGAGGAACTTGATGATGCACGTGAGCTTGAAATCTCCGTTCTTGAATTTCTTCGCAAAATGCTTCTTCTTGTTCTCGAGCTTGCGTCCCTCGGTTGGCTACGGCTCTACTTGCATCTTGGAGGGCTTGTTGCGCTGCAAGTGCTTGAGCTTCACGGAGTTGTTCTTCTTGGCGTTGTGCCTCGGCATCTTGTGCAACTTGGTGTAGACACACTCGCTCTTCCTCTTCGTGTTGGCGTTGGCGTTGCCGTTCTCGTGGTAACGCAAAGGCCTCTTGAGTTTGACGTGGTCGGTGCTCTTGAGAGTCGGTGTCGCATAGGGGATTGAGGCTTGCTTGACGATCGTTGTGCGCGGCACGGCGTGGAGTGTTCAATGTCGGTGTATTTGAGCCAGAGAGGGTGAAGTTGGAGTGTCGACTTGAGCGAGTCCTTCTTGATGGAGACGAAGTGGAAGAAGAGCGATTGAGCAACAAAGCGCGAATTTCATCCATCCTTGCATCATTTTCTTGCTTGTGATCATCTAGCTTATGGTCGAAGTAGTCCCTTGTACGTTGCTCGGAGAGTCGCAAGTCGGCGGCGAGGTTGTCGATGCGTTCACTCATGGATTGTTGCTCTTGATGCAAAGCACGTTGTGCACCAAAGAGGTGACTCTTGGTGACGTAGGAGTTCATGTCGTCGTCATGCTCAATGAAGAGTGGGTTGGTAGAAGTACTTGGCCTATCCATGATTCCAAGACAAATGTGAGTAGTAGAAAGAGAAGAACGAATACCAAATGTACCTTGAACGAAGTTGAAAGTGGATCGATGATCACTCCAATGTATGACAAGGAAATAGCACAATTGGTACTAGCTCTTGTCAGTTTCTCACACCTACACAAGTAAAAGCTTATGGTGGAGCTTGGTTAGGATGGTGGCACAAAATTTGATGCAATTGTAAGTGAGCTTCAATAATGTTGGAAAAGATTCGTAAGATGCAATGTAACAAATAGACCAAGCATATAAGGTACACGGAAACACACACGCAAATAGATAAGTGGGGTTGGGCAACCAAGGATGAGCCAAAATGTGGAATCCACAAAAATGCTCTTGTTGCACAACACTAGAGAGACGCTAGCACGATTGCACAATAGGCGGATACAAGAACTTGTGCACAACCTACTTAGCAAAAATGCAACGACTTCTATCCCAAGTATGCTCTATGCAAGGTGTTTCTATGATATGATCCAAGATGATCGAATATGACAATCTTAATGTTGTATGATGCTATGGTTCTTGCTAAAAAGCTCTTTGCTTATCTTTCCTCTTTGCTTAAAAGCTTGTTTGGCTCTTTGATGTTGGAGCTCTTTTCTCATGCAGTGCTTGACGAACCAAGATAGCAATTGTGTATGCGATTACAATTTTGTGACACAAGAGATGATACCAATATATGCAACAATGATGTATGTATGCTTATGATCACTAATGTGCACAAGTCTCGTTGCCGGCAATACTCAATGGCTAGTCTTGATGGGTAAGCAACGCAAAGGGATAAGGCTATGATGGCTATCAATGTAATGGCAAGAGTGATATGTCCAATACCAAGACAAGGTTACCGGTCTCGCTTCCGGTATGGTGTCAAAATGGTGGCACGAATACCAAGGTGTAGTCGAGGTGGTTGTTGTTGATGACGCGTCCGTGGAAAAGATGAGCGGTGGTGATGTCGATGTCGAACCGTACCTAGATAGCCGAAACACAAAAGGATACGGAACCGCAACTCAAATTCTCAAAGCTCAAAGTGGTAACACATGTCGGAGTGCGAAACGGTCCAAATGGTGGTGGTATGCGGAAGTGGTGATGGTGTATTGGTGGTAGGAGTGCGTATGCGGAAATGTGGGGCGGTGGTGGTGACTAAACTGAAAAAAATTCAGTTTCGTCAGGGAACTCCGGACGTCCGGTGGGGAGCGGTCGCCCGGTTGTTGGACGTCCGGTGGCGAGCGGACGTCCGGTGCCTGGGCACTGTTCGAGCACGGGATGAACTTCACGTGGGCGGGGTGAAATTATGTGAAATTCGTCGATTGCGGGCGATTTCGTGGATGGGAAGTGGTGGAAACAAAGGGGAACAGCTAGATCCACTCAAAACAAAGCAAATCCATGGATCCAAACCAACAAAATCTCAACACACTAACAAATCACAAAACAAATTGGGGATATTTTTGTGGGGAATTTTCGAATTAGGAAAAAAACAGCAAATAAGGCTAGCAACACAACAGGGAGGCTCTGAAATCGTGATCAACGTGGCTCATGATACCAAGATGATGTAGGGTAGGAACCCTAGGGGCCGATTTTTCACGATAGGAGCGGATCCCGCGAAGAACACGAGGAGGGAAACGAGGGAAATCACGGGGGAAACACAAGAGAAACATTAAACCAACAAGAACAAGTTACACATGTGCTAGATCCTCGAATACATAGGGTTCACACGGTACACGATCAACTAAGGACGATACAACGGTAACGGTCTTCTCCGTGAGGAGGTCTTGATGTTCTTCCCTAAAGAGGGGTCTTGAATTCTCTTGGGGGATCTTCTCCGTAGGAGGCTCGAATCTCCGAGCAGAAGGTAACCAAGTGGATGAGCAAAGATCTCACACGAAATATGAGCTAATCCTTTGCAGACCCTAGCTAGAAGGATTAGGAGGTCTATATATAGTCTAAGTGCAAAAGGGGGCGAAAGTAGGGGGTACATGGGCCTTGGGCCCGAATCTGGACACAGGCAGGTAACGGACGTCCGCTGGGGACCGGACGTCTGGTGTCTCAGGAGCGGCCGGACGTCCGGTGGCTGCCGGTCATCCCCTCATTGTGGCTCGGATGCTAGTGTAGCGGATTTCCGGTGGCTACCGGTCGTCCGGTCGCCAGTCGTCCGGTGGCACCGGCCGTCCGCTCATTTGGCTCGGGTGCAGGGGCACGGGTCGTCCGGTCTGGGCCGGACGTCCGCTCGCTGGGGTTCGGATGGAGCATCAGGCGCCGGATGTCCGGTCCCGGCCGGTCGCCCGGTGGCTGGGACTTTTCCTTTAGCCCTTCTTCTTCTCCGTCTTCTCATCCATCTTCCTCTTCCTCTTCTCCTTGCTCCTTAGCTTCTCCATGATACCTGAGAATGCATAAAGTATCCGTATGAGGTAGTAGCCATGTCTCATGTGCATCAAAGTGGAAATGTGAGAGGAGAGATGTCACCTCGTTTTCAAGGGCTCTTGCACGTGCTCGTGTCATGGGTCCAAGATGTGTCGTAGGAGATGTAGTTGGGTCCATGGGGATGGCCTTGGGATGCTCCGTATCATCACATGCGGAGGCCGAGGCCACAAGTCCTATGAGTGCACCAACAAGCGGACCACGATCCTCAACAACGACGGCACCTACGACTCGATGAGTGAAGGATAAATGGACGCTCTTGAGCAAGTCGCCATGCACCGGCAAGTGAATGATGAAGAGGAACAAGTCTTTTGCGATGAAGATTCAAGTCCCGCTCTTGTTGTCTCCAAGGTCTTGACTCTCCAACATCACCAATAAGAAGACCAAAGATGCCACATATTCCACACCAAGGCCGGCATCAATGGAAGATCCGTCAAGGTCATCATCGATGGAGGGAGTTGTCATAATCTCGCAAGTGAAGAACTTTGCTCCAAGCTCAAAATTTCCCAAGACGAAGCACCCACATCCATACAAAGTGCAATGGTTGAGCGACTCCGGCACTATCCAAGTCGAGCATCGAGTACAAGTCTCCTTCAAAATTGGTGCCTACGAAGACACCTTAGAGTGCGACGTCGTTCCAATGACCGTTTGCCACCTTCTCCTTGGATTCCCATGGCAATTTGATAGAGGAGTCATCCACAACGGCTGAACGAACCACTACATCTTTGATGAGGACATGACTACCTTGGATACGACCAAAAATATTGTATACATGCATATTTGTTAGGTGATTTCTAGTGCAAACTATTCAATAATCTATTTATGTTATCCAAAACAAAAATACTTCACACACTTTTGTGTTTTGTCTAATTGCAGGTGTATGGGACATTTGTACAATCCACATATGAATATAAGGGAAAAGGATAAGTTTAGGTTCTGTTAAAAAAGTCCTCTCACGTCACTTTTGGGCCAAGAGAAGATAGAATTCAAGTCTCTCATATGATGAGGACATGGCTACCACAGTTACACCCATATCCCCTACTGTTTTACCTCTTGGAACAGTTGCTAGAGCTCAGATACGCCAATTAAATTATCAGGTACTTCCGTTTCTTGGTAATGTTTCTAGTGTTCATGAGAATATGATGCTGCGTAACTTAGATACATTTGTGTTGCTTACAATTGAAGGGCCTAACACGGACAAGAAGGGTGAACATTGGAGCATGGTCAAGCACGGAGATGAAGGTGCGTGCGAAGAGAACAAGAACGGAGGTTCAAGTGGAGATTTCCGGACTTTGAATCCACCATGATGACATACAAGATGATGGACGAAATATACAAGATGGCCTTTCATAAATTTCATCCATAGCTTATTATTGGTGTTGCGCCACCTTATTTTGGGCCAGGCCCATGTAATCTATTTTTAAAGTCCATATTGTAGAGAAAACGACTTAGGAGGTGTTTTAGTCCCACCTTGCCAAGGGTGGAAAAAAATCCACTCTCTTTTCCCTATAAATATAGCCCTTAAGGCATCGTTTAGACTTGGGTTTTGTTTAGATTAAATTTCGCCATAGCTGCAACTTCGCGTACTTCGTTTGTGTCCAACGACCAGACAAAGGCGTCACAGAACCCCACCTTGATCAATAAAGCTTTCATCATATATTCACAATATCCAGATTGCAATCTCAGTTTCTTACTTGTTCTTCGTTTGCTCGCAGGAAACAGACGCTCGTAGTTAGGTTGATTGTGCTCCGGCGTGGTCAATAACCCCTCGGAAGTTGGTTTAGTGATTGCTAAGGCGCGACGTTTCGCACGTTTGTAGTCGGATCGTCAAGGTCGACTCCCACAGAAAACGATAGTCACCATCTCATCGAAACATCGGGACACCTCGCCTCTATCAAGTGGTATCAGTTTTCAGGTTGCTTGGTGAGATTTTCCAGTTTTTCAGTCTTAGATTGCTTCTGTTCTTCATAACTATAGTCCAAGAAAAAGCCACAAAAAAAGTTAGATTAGTTCATCCGTGTCCAAGACAGTTTAAGCCTTTTCGCCATTGTCACTTAGTTTTTTGCATTGTTAAATTTTCGGTTGCATCGTGTGTCGAGTTGCTGGTTTTGGTATCTAGTCTTTTAGAGTTTCAAGTTCTAGTCACGTTTTGTTCACACCGCATCCACATACACGATCATCCACCTCATTGTCATATTCTGCTGCCATTTATTTTCCGTCCCCATTGTCACCTCCATCCGCAATTGTCGTAAGTCGTCATCTTCTCGATCTATTTCACCACCATAATTCTTGTCGCATCCACCGAGCACAAGTGACGTTTTGTTATTGTCAGGAAAGATTGCGTTATTGGTTGCACGTAAAGATTTCTTGGAACGCAAAGAGATACAGAAACAGGGAGCAGCCAACGTTGATCTTCACGTTTTGGAAAGAAGAAAGAGAAACAATGTGGAGATTAGGCATTGGATTTGTTGTTGGCTGATTCGTTTCAAGGCTACATAGCAGATTCGGTATTTGGACAGTAAAAAAAACAGCAGAAGAAAAGAAAGGGCAGATTCGGTTTGGGTTCCAAGGAAAGGTGTACGTGGGGTGGAGTCCTCGCAATTCATGCTTGCTGGATTTTATTTGGACTGGTCCACCGTGATAGAAAAAGAAAGGCAAGTCAGATCAGCCTACTTATAAAAAATAGGGGGTTCGGCCACATCCTTTTGGTGATCTTGTTGCGATTGATTTTGTTCGACTCAGTTTTGGCAAGTTCTGATCGACCAAAAAAAAAAGAGAGATAGTTGCCACGTTTGGGTATTGAAAGAAAGAAAATCATGATTGGCTGTGCATGCATGTATGTTTGGAAAGAGAGACAAGGAAAGAGATCGAATCAGCTACAAAATAAAGGGGAGCAGATCGGTTGGATCTGGGACGTGATACTCTCCCATGTTGGTTATTGAACTTTGGAAAGAAATAAAAATAAAAGAAAGAAGAGCTGATCGGTTTGGAAAGGATCTTGAAAGAAAACAGCTTCCTTACGGGAGACGTGGAGAGCGCAGCAAGGGATAAAAAAAACATCTAGTCCGATTGGTAGTAACTTTGGATTGACTCCTACGTGCAGTTTTTTTGGGAACGCCTTGGATCGATACTAAAAGGAAACAAATAAATATCAGATGCGTTTGTTCTTCGGTTGAAAAAAAAAAGATTTGTTTCCTTCCTTCGGCTGACCAAATCATAATACGTACTAGTTTGGATCCTTGGAGATCACAGCAAGAAATGGAGGTTCGCGAAATAAAACGAATGGAGAGAGAAAAACGGAAAGAACTAGGAGTATTAAGGAAAGTTTTGATCTGCAAAAAGAAAAAAAAAAGAAAAAACACAGCTCGGCTGGCATTTTCGGAAGTAATCCCGCATGAGTTATTTGTTTTGGGGAAGGATATAAATCTTTAAAAAGAATTCTGCGCGTCAATCAAGGAGAGCTGGTTGTTTCCACGTTTGGAATTTGGAAGATAGAGGGGGCGTTTCAAAGAGTAGATATTTTGGTCCGGTTGTTGCCTTGCTGGGATTGTTTTCCTTTGGAAACCGTGAGTAGTGCTTTGAAAAAAAATAGTGAGAGCGAAATACAAGGAAAGGAAGGTACGCACAATATCTTTAATCAGTGAACATAAGGTAAAAAAAAGGAGCAGCATGTGGAGTTGCGTGACTAGTGCTTTTAACTGTACCTGTGACATTTATCTGGTCAAGGAGAAAAAAAGAGAGAGAGAAAACTTGGATCGGTTGAAAATGAAAGAAATATTGGACAAAGCATATTTCCTTGGTGAGAGAGAGAAAAAAAAAGGAGAGAAAGTGTTGGTCTGTTTTGATTGGTTGGAGAGTTGCGTTGAGGAAAAAAAAGGCACACATATTTGAAGGTATATCTTTTGTATACTAGTAGTACTAGTTTGCCAAGTCACTTCTACAGTGCCTTGACACATACTGGTGCCAGTATACGCTGGTTGTTGTGTCACTCCTCATTTTTATTACAACTTGAGTTTTTGTTGGTACCACGCGTGAATTTCACTTGTGTTTTAGGCTCGCGTCTCTAGTACAGTCTAGTTTAGGACCAGCATTCAACCATTTTAAACGAATTTTTAGCTTGCATTAATTAATGTGGTTGTAGCATTTTCCCCCACATATATAAAGCCAACCCAGCTCCACATATTTCTACATCGTGCATAGATACGTTCACCTAGCAATCGTTTTACCCAACTCTTGAAGTTATTTGACAACGCTGGTTGCCGATCATCACCTGCTGCATGGTAAGAACTTGTAAGACTTTGATTTGCTATACTGTGAGCGTTTTACCATCACTTCCCAGTAGTTCATAGAAACATTATTTTTGGATTTTTGTTTCTTGTTTCTGCTAATCATGACAGGATCTATAGTCAATTCATGTGATTTGTCGGTCGTGAGAGACGTGTCATCACCTATGCAAATACCACAACTGTCACGAGAGGTGCACAAACATCCAAATGCACATGATCAGATTAATGTTTCTATACCACCATTTAATGAACGTTTTAGACCTGCTTAATATATTGAATGGGAGTTTGACATAAATAATATATTTGCTTCCAATAATTTTGATGAACGTAAAAAAGTTAAGGTCGCGGTTGGTTTTTCACTGGTTATTATGCTATAGTTTGGTGGAGTGAAGTTTTGTTATACTGTGAGCATTTTACCACCACTTCCAAGTAGTTCATAGGAACATTTTTTTATTCTGTTTCTTGTTTCTATTAATCATGACAGGATCCAGAGTCAATTCATGGGCTTTATCGATCATGGGAGACGTGCCACCACCTTTGCAAATACCAAAACCGTCACAAGAGGTGCACAAACATCCAAATGCACATGACCAGGTTAATGTATCTATACCACCATTTAATGGCCGTTTTAGACCTGCTTTATATATTGAATGGGAGTTCAACATAAAAAATATATTTGCTTCCCATAATTTTGATGAACATAAAAAGGTTAAGGTTGCGGTTGGTTCTTTCACTGGTTATGATTTGGTTTGGTGGAGTGAATATTGTCGGTTACACCCTGATTATATACCTACTACTTGGGATGATTTCAAACTTGCCATGCGACATACTTTCGTTTCCGCTTATTATACTCGCGACATGATTAAGAAGTTGCAACATTTAAAACAAGGTAGTGACACTGTAACAAAATATTATGATGATTTACAAACTACCTTGTTGCATTCCTCTTTAGAAGAAAGTGAAGATGATTTTATGGATAGATTTTGGGGAGGATTAAATCGTGTTATTCAAGAGATATTAATTCATGAAGAGTGTTATCCTATGGACCATTTGTTTCGTCTTGCTTGCAAAGCTGAACAGGAAATAAAATGACGTGCTGCCCACGAGGAGAACAAGCGCACGATGCACATTCCAAGAGTTGATATGATTGTTCCTTGAACAACTAGGCATATTATGACAACCACATCCGTTGTTGTGAGGACTACATCACCTCCACCATGTGACACATCGCCCCTGAGAGTCGCTACATCATCTGAGTTGATCATGATAGAGAGGCGAAGGTGTCCCGATGTTTTGATGAGATAGTTATCGTTTTCTGTGGGAGTCGACTTTGACGGAAGGTGTCCCGATGTTTTGATGAGATAGTTATCGTTTTCTGTGGGAGTCGACTTTGACGATCCGACTACGAACGTGCGAAGACGTCGCGCCTTAGCAATCGCTAAACCAACTTCCGAGGGTTATTGACCACGCCGGAGCATGATCAACCTGACCACGGGGGTCTATTTCCTGCGAGCAAACGAAGAACAAGCAAGAAACTGAGATTGCAATCTGGATATTGTGAATAAAAGAGGAAAGCTTTATTAATGAAGGTGGGGTTCTGTGACGTCTTGGTCTAGTCGTTGGACACAAACGAAGTACGCGAAGTTGCAACTATGGCGAACTTTTAATCTAAACAAAACCCAAAGTCTAAACGACGCCCTGAGGGCTGTATATATGGAGGAAGAGGGGGGAATTTCGTGGCCCTTGGAGGAGGGGTCCGAAACCAACCCTAACTCTTGTTTCCCCACAGATACAGACTCTAAAAATAGCCTATACTTAAGTATTTCGAAAATACATGGGCCTGGCCCAATAATAAGGTGACACAGCATCTAGGATAGCCTCTGGACGAAATTTATGAAGTGGCATCTTGTATATTTCGTCCAAGGCTTCATGCACTCCTTATGGTAGCTTCAAAGTCCTGAAATCATCACTTGTAACTCCGTTCCTGATCCCCTTGTGCATGCCATCATCTCCATGCTTGGTATTGCTCCAGTGTTCATCCCTCTAATCCATGACAGGCCCTTCATTTGTAAGCAAAACAAATGTATCCAATTTAGGCGGCATCATATTCTCATGAACATTAGAATCATTACCAAGAAACGAAAGTACCTGATAATTTAATTGGCATGCGCGAGCTCTAGTAATTGGTCCATAACGTATAGTAGCAGGGGCTGTGGGTGTAACAATGGTATTGATGTCCTCATCATCCTCCCCTTCTTGAAATGAAGTCGTCCTCGATGGAAGCTCATCTTCCTCTCTCAAATAAGGCTTCAAATCTGCAATGTTAAAAGTGGGACTAAGCCCAAAATCTACATGCATCTCAAGTTTATATGCATTATCATTCATTTTCTCTAACACCTTAAAAGGACCATCAACACGTGGCATTAGCTTTGATTTGCGCAAATTAGGAAATCTATCCTTATGCAAATGTAACCAAACAAGATCTCCAGGTGCAAACACAACATGTTTTCTACCCATATCTCAAGCAAGTTTATATTTAGCATTCATACACTCAATTTTTTCCTTAGTTAACTCATGCATTTTTAAAATCAATTCAGCACGGTCTTTAGCATCAAAAATAATCTTCTCTGAAGATGGAAGAGACAACAAATCAATAGGTGCACGAGGTAGGAAACCATACACAATTTCAAAAGGGCACATCTTAGTAGTAGAACGCAACGAACGATTATAAGCAAATTCAATATGAGGCAAGCATTCTTCCCACATTTTCTTATTATTCTTCAAAACAACCCTAAGCATAGTAGACAATGTTCTATTGACTACTTTAGTTTGTCCATCAGTTTGGGGGTGTAAGTAATACTAAAAAGCAGTTTAGTCCCCAACTTAGCCCATAAACATCTCCAAATGTGGCTAAGAAATTTAGTATCACAATCTGAAACAATAGTATTTGGCACACCATGCAAGCGAATAATTTCACGAAAGAACAAATCAGCAACATTAACAGCATCATCGCTTTTATGACATGGTATAAAGTGTGCCATTTTCGAGAACCTATCCACGACAACAAATATGCTATCCCTCCCCTTCTTTGTTCGAGGTAAACCTAAAACAAAGTCCATAGATATATCCTCCCAAGGAACACTAGGTACAGGCAAAGGCATATATAAACCATGAGGATTGATGTAGCAAGTATATCCTCCATCTCCTGAACGCCAAAGTGTCACATTAGTCCTCCTCCATGCGCCTCCTGTAACAACAAAAGACGAACGGAGCTAGCTGGAATGCATAGCTTGTTAGCACGAAACACAAATCCATCGTTAAGAACGAACTTGTTCCAAGTTCTCCCTTCCTTACAATTCTGCAATACATCTTTAAATTCAGCATCATTAACATATTGATCCTTGATGGTCTCCAAACCAAATATTTTAAAGTCAAGTTGTGAAAGCATAGTTTACCGACGAGACAATTCATCAGCAATAACATTTTCTTTACCCTTCTTGTGTTTAATGACTTAAGGGAAAGTCTCAATGAATTCAACCCATTTAGCATGTCGACGGTTCAGTTTTGCTTGACTTTTAATGTGTTTCAAAGATTCATGATCAGAATGTATAACAAATTCCTTGGGCCATAAATAATGTTGCCATGTTTCTAAGGTCCGAACAAGAGCATATAATTCTTTATCATAAGTAGAATAGTTCAGACTAGGCCCACTCAATTTTTCAGAAAAGTATGCAACAGGTTTTCCATCTTGTAATAACACACCTCCTAATCCAATTCCACTAGAATCACATTCAAGCTCAAAAGTCTTATTGAAATTAGGAAGTTGGAGTAAAGGAGCATGTGTCAACTTATCTTTCAAAACCGTGAAGGCTTCTTCCTGTGCGGTACCCCAAACAAAAGGTACATCCTTCTTTGTAAGCTCGTTGAGAGGTGCAGCAATGGTGCTGAAATCTCTCAAGCAATGGTGTTGAAATCTCTCACAAAACGCCTATAGAAACTAGCGAGGCCAAGGAAACTCTTCACTTGTGTGACCGTTTTGGGCTGCGGCCTACTCTCAATAGCTTCAATCTTGGCTTTATCAACTTCAATTCCCTGTGGAGTGACAACATTGCCAAGAAAAGATACTCGGTCGGTGCAAAAGGTGCACTTTCCAAGGTTACCAAACAAATGTGCATCACGTAGAGCAATAAAAACAACATGTAAATGTTCCAAATGTTCTTCCAAAGATTTTCTATAAATCAATATGTCATCAAAGTAAACTAACACAAATCATCCGATGAAAGCATGTAAAACTTCGTTCATTAATCTCATGAAAGTACTAGGTGCATTAGTTAACCCAAAAGGCATGACTAACCACTCATATAGTCCAAACTTAGTTTTAAATGTTGTTTTCCATTCATCTCCCTATTTCATAGGAATTTGATGGTATCCACTACGCAAATCAACTTCGGAGAATATTGTAGAGCCACTCAATTCATCAAGCATATCATCTAGCCTAGGAATAGGATGACGATAATGAATAGTAATATTATTAATGCCTCTACAATCAACACACATACACGACGTATCATCCTTTTTTGGCACTAAAATGATAGGAACAGCATAAGGACTAAGGGATTCGCGTATATAACCTTTGTCGAGCAGTTCTTGTACTTGACGCATAATCTCCTTCACCTCCTCTGGATTGGTACGGTATGGTGCACGATTGGGTAATGATGCACCGGGAATTAAGTCAATTTGATGCTCAATCCCTCGAATAGGTGGTAATCCTGATGGCACGTCTTGTGGAAATACATCGGCGAACTCCTACAAAATGTTAGTGATAGCAGGAGGCAAAGAGGAAGGCACGTCCTCGAAAGAAAATAATGTCTCTTTGTACAAGAAAGCATAGCAAACATATTTGCTAAAATCTAGATCATCAATATCAGATTTGGTGGCAAGTAAACATGCACTTTTCAATTTAATTTCAGAAGCAACAGTAGATGGTTTATTATTAGGCTTCATTTGTTGCTCAAATTCTTTTGCCACAATCTAATTTTCACTCTTATTTTTCTCCTATTTTCTTTATTAGCTCTATTAATATCATCTTTCAAAATGGAATCAGGAGTCATAGGAACCAAAGTAATATTTTATCCTTATGAACAAGACTATACTGATTGTTGCTACCATGGTGTACATAATTTTATCAAATTGCCATGGTCTACAAAGTAATAAGGAACATGCTCGCATAGGTACCACATCACAATCAACATAATCAGCACATGTAGAGATACTAAAATGCACACGAACAGTACGTGTTACCTTAACCTTGCCGCTGTTGTTGAACCATTGGATGTAGTAAGGAGGTGGATATGGTCTTGTGGTGAGAGATAGCTTCTCCACCATCTCCATGCTAGCCATATTATTGCAGCTCCCTCCATCTATGATGACGTGAACAGAACGTTCCTTCATAACTCCCTTTGTATGGAACAAATTATGCCTCTGATTTTGCTCAGCTTGTGTAATCTGCACACTCAAAACACGTTGAGCAACTAAACATTCATACGTGTCAGCATCTTCAGTAGCCATGTATTGCCTCTGATGATCAGAATCATCTCCACCATGTTCTTCATGTGTAATAAGAGCCAAAGTCTCCTCATCATAGTCACTAGCGGACTCATACCCACCATCCTCAGTAACAATCATCACACACTGAGATTTGCATTCTCTCGCAAAATATCCTCTTCCCTTACAACGACGACAAATAATATAACTTGTGTGCCCTGTTGATGCCATGGAAGAAGAAGAGCTCTGCGTAGGCCTAGCAGGTGTGCTCTTGGCAGATAGTGGTGGTCGTGCCTGCTTTCTTGTATCACGGCTGGAGGTGGCACCTGATGGAGGTGGTGGTGGTCGTGCCTGCTTTCTTGTATCACGGCTGGAGGTGGCACCTGATGGAGGTGTTGGTCCAGTCGAAGTAGAGGATGCACGTGGTGTCCATGATATTGTAAACATGTAAATCGTTGTTTAGTTTCTAACTCCCAAGTAAGATATATATCAGGAACATATCTACCCTGAAATGGTGGAATATTCAATTTCAGTTTAGGGAGATGGTCATGATCTCGTACCTGAGGGGGAGCCCTACCATTGCCATTATTTCCATGTGGACGACCTGGTGATTGTGGTGCTGGTAGTTGCACATAGTTCTGATTTTGATCAACCTCATCCTTGTAATCTCCCGCAAAATCATCCTCCTTCATATCAGTAGCAGGAGCCACAGAAGTATCAACAGCAGCACCAACAGTTTGGCCAGGCGCAAGAGGGAGAGGCTCGCTCGGCGAAGGGTTGTTTCGTGACGTGGAGGTAGTCGTCGTCGTCGTTGTTGTTTTTGTTGTTGTTGTTGTTGTTGTTGTTGTTGTTGTTGTTTTTGTTGTTGTTGTTGTTGTTGTTGTAGGTGCAGCCGGTGGTGGTGGTGGAAGACGCGCGAGAAATTCATTAAACTTGTTATCGAGCTTTGTTTCGAACGTCTTCTCCATGCCATCTATCTTCTCCATGGCCTTTTCAAATCTACTTAGCACATCTTGCACCTGTCCACTCATCATCTGCTGAAATTTATCATGCAACTCCTTATTCGTCATGTTCTCCCAGTTAGTCTAGTCGGCTTGTGATCCGGCCATGGTTAGCAGCAATAGAAATACACAAGAATATGATCCTACAGACTACTAACAAGAGGTGGTGGTGGGTGTCACAAATCCGTCAAGCAAATCTCAAATTCTTACCAGTTCTTACCCAGCAGCAGGCGGTGATCGGCAACCGTCATAGTCAAAACTCTCAAAACTTGTGATGAAGGGTGGGAACCCTATATCCCAATCTTTCACGATAGGAACGGGATCCCGCGAAGAACACGAGGTGGAAAGAGAGGGAAAACACAAGGGAAACACGGGGGAAACACTAAACCAACACAAGAGAGTCACACATGTGCTAGATCCTCGAATACATAGGGTTCACACTGATGATGACATCAATACCATTGTTACACCCACAGCCCCTGCTGCTATACATACTGTACCACCCTCGATGCGACTATATCTCCCACGTGTCGAGGCACGACTTAGAGGCATAATCGCATTGAAGGCATATGTCGCAAGTTAGGCAATCTTCACAACATCCCATGTAATATATTAATGAAAGGGGAGAAAACATAGTTGGCTTACACTCACCACGTCAATCAAGTACAAAAATAACATTACATCATCCAAACACTCATGGCCCGACTACGGCGCCAAAATAAAAGAGAACCCAACAAGCGACACGGTCCCAATCACCCCCAACTGGGCACCACTACTGATCATCGGGAAAGGAAACGTAGTAACGTTGAGAGTCTTCGTCGAACTCCCACTTGAGCTCATACGCGTCTCCTGGAGCGGAATCATCAGGCCCTGCATCTGGTGTAATAGTAATCTGTGAGCCACAGGGACTCAGCAATCTCGCACCCTCGCGATCAAGACTATTTAAGCTTATAGGTACGGCAAGGTAAATATAAGGGGAGCTGCAGCAAGCGACTAGCATATATGGTGGCTAACTTATTCGCAAAAGAGAGCGAGAAGAGGAGGCAAAGCGCGAGCGAAAACTAGAGAGCAACCTGCGCAAACATTACTCCAACACCGTGTCCACTTCCCGGACTCCGCCGAGAAGAGGCCATCACGGTGACACACTCAGTTGATTCATTTTAATTAATTAAGGTTCAAGTTATCTACAACTGGACATTAACAAATTCCCATCTGCCCATAACCGCGGGCACGGCTTTCGAAAGTTCAATCCCTGCAGGGGAGTCCCAACTTAGCCCATGACAAGCTCTCACGGTCAACAAAGGAATAGACCTCCTCCCAAGACGTTCCGATTAGACTCGGTATCTCGGTAACTCAAGACACTTCGACAGGTTAAAACAAGACCAGCAACACCGCCCGAATGTGCCGATAAATCCCGGTAGGAGCTGCACATATCTCTTTCTCAGGGCACACTCAGATTGTCCTAGGTACGGGTAGGCCAGCCCAGAGTTGCCCCTGGTGGCCACCGGTAGCTGACAGGTGGACCAACACTCGGAGGAGCACTGGCCCGGGGGGGGGGGTTAAAATAAAGATGACCCTTGAGTCTGCAGAACCCAAGGGAAAGAAAAGGCTAGGTGGCAAATGGTAAAACCAAGGTTGGGCATTGCTGGAAAAGCTTTAATCAAGGCGAACTATCAAGGGGTTCCCATTATAACCCAACCGCGTAAGGGACGCAAAATCCGGGAACATAACACCGATATGACGGAAACTAGGGCGGCAAGAGTGGAACAAAACACTAGGCGAGAGGCCGAGCCTTCCACCCTTTACCAAGTATATAGATGCATTAAGATAACATGGAAATATAATGATATCTCAACAAGTAAATAAAAGATGTTCCAACAGGGAACGGCCTCCAATCTTCACCTACAACTAGCAACGCTATAAGAGGGGCTGAGCAAAGCGGTAACATAGCCAATCAACGGTTTGCTAGGACAATGGTGGGTTAGAGGTTTGACATGGCAATTTGGGAGGCTTGCAAGCAAGTGGTAGGCATCGTAGCATTGGCACAGCAAAAGAGCGAGCAAACTAGCATAGCAAAGATAGTAGTGATTTCGAGGGTATGATCATCTTGCCTGCACAGTTGTCAGAGTTGACTGGATCCTCGAAAGCAAACTCAACGGGCTCCTCGTTAGCGAACTTGTCTCCCGGCTCTACCCAAACAAGACAAACAAGCAACAAGGATACAATCAACCACGTGCAAGAACAAGCAATATGATGAAATGATGATATGCTATGCGGGATGCGATGCGGGATGCCAAATGCAAGATATGACAGGAAAACGCATGAACCTGGCCTCAACTTGGAAATCCAAGTGTGCCACTGGAAAGATGAGATTAAATCGCTTGAAAACGATATAAAGAACGCCGGAATCGGAGTTACGGTTTGGAAATGGCAAGCAATTCAAAAATGACACCGGTCTGCGATTTACAGCAAGTAGGCCTCTAAATGCAATGAAAGGAACATGCTACAGCACCCAAACAAGACAACGAAATACATGGCAGGGATGCACACAAGATGCTTAACAAAAGTCTAGCACTGAGCTACGGCCAAATCATCCATTAACAGGTTCAAACAAGCATGGCAAAAATGCAAATGGCAAACAGATCTCAGACTTAGTGAAATCAACACTTGTCTGGAATTTCAGATCAGGTAGCCCTCTTCGGAGCAACAAAACTACATGCTACAGGACCTGATCATGGCAAAGTAAAGCATGGAATGGAGCTACTCAAAGAGCTTAACAAAATTCCCTTAGTGACCTTGAGCCAAAAGGGATCAGAAAATACAATTGCAAGCATGTGAACATAGCAAAAACATAATCAGTTTTCATACTTAGTGAAAACTGGCACATGCTGAAATATAGCTCAAGTAGGAATATTTACGAGCTCGATGCACTCACTACGGTGCAAGTCATGGCAAGACAAGCATACACCCTTAAAGAAGGCACAAAACACAAGCTAGACATGGCAAGAACAATAGCATAGCATGCACGGGTCAACTACAACATCACCGGCAAAATTGCAAACAAGTTGACAATCTGCCCAGATTCACAAAGTAGCAAAAGTAGAGCTCGATTGACTCAAGCTAGGGTCCTCCATAATTGCAAACAAAGACATGGATGGATAGAGCACTACAATATTAACAAAACTCCCTTACTGATCATCCTCAAAAGAGGCACGAATCACTAGGAAACAACATGAACATATGGCAACATGAGATAAACAGCTCCAGGACTTAGTGAAATTACTAAGTCCCTGAAAACAGAATTAGCAAGTGCACCACTTTGCAAGCTTGCACAAGTCACCACACACATCCTAAAAATACATGGGTTTCACCTCTGGAAAGATGACAAAACCCTTAACAAAACACATGTAGAACTCACAGGCATATCATGCACACAATAATCATGGCAAAAATGACAAAAGTGCTAAACGGAGTAGCAGATCTGACAATTAACTCAAGTAGCCCTCTTCGAACAGCATTTCGGGCATCAAGATGAACTCAAATGAAAATGATGCAATGTAATGAAATGATGTACTCTCTGAGATGAACATTTTGATATGCTATATGCATGAATCGGAGCTACGGATGCAAAGTTACGGAGCCGCGGACATGGGCATATGAACTAAAAATTCTGGGGACTTAGGAAAAATTCAACCTCCGGATCTGGATCTAGGGTTTCGGGGGCACGCGGGCCGAGGTTCGCCGGCGCGAGCTGGAGCTCGCCGGAGTGGCCGGGGAGCAAGGGGCCGGCCGGATCTTCGCCGGATCCGGGCCGGCCGGCGGCGCGCGGCGAGGCGGCGGGGCGGCGTGGTGCGGTGCGGGCGAGGCGGCGGCGCGGTGCGAGCGAGGCGACGGCGGCGGGGCGGCGCGGTGCGGCGGCCGCGGGCGAGGCGAGGCGGCGGCGGCGCGGAGGGAGGCTGGCGGCGGGGCGGCTCGGCCCAGGCGGTAGAGTAGGAGGGCCCGCCCCGGGCCTAGCGGGCCGGCGGGAGGCGGCGGCGGGGAACGAACGCGGTGGAGACACGTGGCGGCGGGGACGACGGCCGGACAATGTCCGTCGGCAGATTTTTGTCCCGCGCGGCGTGGGGACGATTTCTAGGGTTTCGGAGGTAGGAGGAGATCCGAAAACGGAGAGGGTCTATTTATAGGCATAGAGGGAGCTAGGAGAGTCCAAATGAGGTGCCGTTTTCGGCCACGCGATCGTGATCGAATGCTCTAGATGATGGAGCAGAGTTTGGTGGGTTTTGGGCCAAATTGGAGGGGTGTTGGGCTGCAACACACACGAGGCGGTTAATCGTTGGAGTGTCAAACGAAGTCCAAATGATACGAAACTTGACAGGCGGTCTACCGGTAGTAAACCAAGGCGGCTTGGCAAGTCTCGGTCCAATCCGGAAATGTTTAATCGCCACACACGAAAGAAAGCTAGAAATGACCACCGGAGGAGAACGAAGCGCCGGAATGCAAAACGGACAATGGGGAAAATGCTCGAATGCATGAGACGAACACGTATGCAAATGCAATGCACATGACGACATGATATGAGATGCATGACAAGGACAACAACACACGGAGACAAAAACCCGAACCCGAGGAAATAAATATAACTTAACGCCGGAAACGGCAAGAGTTGGAGTACAAATAGGGAAAGTTACATCCGGGGTGTTACACATACATAACCAGCACAGTACCGTCGTTGAGCGTTTATTCAACTTTGCATCTCTGAATTGATTATTGCTGACCCTTTTTGCTACCATATTATAAGCCTTTCTAGCTCCACATACATCTACGTCGTGCATTCGACTCTCCCTGGTAATCGCTCTATCCAAGCTTTGAGAGTTTTGACTATGACGGTTGCTGATCACCGCCTGCTGCTGGGTAAGAACTGGTAAGAATTTGAGATTTGCTTCACGGATTTGTGACATCCACCACCCCCTCTTGTTAGTAGTCTGTAGGATCATATTCTTGTGTGTTTCTATTGCTGCTATCCATGGCAAGATCACAAGCCGATGAGACTGACTGGGAGATCATGACGAATAAAGAGTTGCATGATAAATTTCAGCAAATGATGAGTGGACAGGTGCAAGATGTGCTAAACAGATTTGAAGAGGCCATGGAGACAATAGATGGCATGGAGAAGACGTTCGAAACAAAGCTCGATAACAAGTTTAATGAATTGCTCGCGCGTCTTCCACCACCACCACCGGCTGCCCCTAATGCACCTCTACAACAACAATAACAACGTCGCTTTCCAAATCAAGTGGGACGAGCACAGCGCGTTCCCATTGACCCTGGGCAAAATTCTGGTGCCGCTGTTGATGCTTCTGCCGCTCTTGCTGCTACTACAGAGGTGGAGGACCATTACGAGGATGAGGTTGACCAAAATCAGAACTACGTGCAACCACCAGCACCACCACCACCAGGTCGTCCTCATGCATATCATCGCAACGGTAGGGCTGCACCACCACCTGAGGTACATGACCATCTTCCTAAACTAAAATTGAATATTTCACCATTTGAGGGTAGATATGTTCCTGATATATATTTTACTTGGGAGTTAGAAACTGAACAACGATTTACATGTTTACAATATCCTGAGGAGAGACGTGTTCCTGCTGCTGTTTGTGCTTTCACTAGCTTTGCATGTGTTTGGTGGTCTGAACATTGTATATTATATCCTATTCCAACTACTTGGGCTGCTTTGAAAACTGCTATGCGTACTCGTTGGGTTCCACCATATTATCAACGTGAATTACTTCAAAAATTGCAGCGTTTAAGACAAGGAAATTTTTTTGTAGAAGAATATTATCAGGAATTACAAACTGGCATGATTAGATGTGGTATTGTTGAGAAGAATGAAGCTATGCTTGCACGTTTTATGGGTGGATTGAATAGAAAGATTCAGACCATTCTAGAGTATAAGGAGTATACTAATATCACTCGTTTATTCCATCTTGCTTGTAAAGCTGAACGTGAAGTGCAGGATCGACAGGCATTGGCATGAACTAACTTTTCTGTAGGTCGATCTTCATCATGGACACCACGTGCATCATCTACATCCACTCCACCAGCACCTCCATCAGGTGCCACCTCCAGCCGTGATACAAGAAAGCAGGCACAACAACCACTATCTGCCAAGAGCACACCTACCGGACCTGCGAAGAGCTCTTCTTCGTCCATGGCATCAACAGGGCACACAAGTGATATTATTTGTCATTGTTGTAAGGGAAGAGGACATTTTGTGAGAGAATGCCAATCTCAGCGTGTGATGATTGCTACTGAGGATGGTGGGTATGAGTCCGCTAGTGACTATGATGAGGAGACTTTGGCTCTTATTACACGTGAAGAACACGGTGGAGATGATTCTGATCATGAGACGCAATACATGGCTCCTGAAGATGCTAACAGGTATGAATGTTTAGTTGCTCAACGTGTTTTGAGTGTGCAGATCACACAAGCTGAAGCAAAATCAGAGGAATAATTTGTTCCATACAAAGGGAGTTGTGAAGGATCTATTCGCGTCATCATAGATGGACGGAGCTGCAATAACTTGGCTAGCATGGAGATGGTGGAGAAGCTATCTCTCACCACAAGACCACATCCACATCCTTACTACATCCAATGGTTCAACAACAGTGGCAAGGTTAAGGTAACACGTACTGTTCATGTGCATTTTAGTATCTCTACATATGCTGATTATGTTGATTGTGATGTGGTACCTATGCAAGCATGTTCCTTATTACTTGGTAGACCATGGCAATTTGATAAAAATTCTGTACACCATGGTAGAAACAATCAGTATACTCTTGTTCATAAGGATAAAAATATTACTTTGCTTCCAATGACTCCTGATTCCATTTTGAAAGATGATATTAATAGAGCTAATAAAGCAAAACAAGAGAAAAATAAAAGTGAAAATCAGATTGTGGCAAAAGAATTTGAGAAACAAATGCAGCCTAATAATAAAGCATCTACTGTTGCTTCTGAAATTAAATTGAAAAGTGCATGTTTAATTGCCACCAAACCTGATATTAATGATTTAGATTTTAGCAAATCTGTTTGCTATGCTTTTGTGTGCAAAGAGGCATTGTTTTCATTCGAGGACGGGCCTTCCTCTTTGCCTCCCGCTGTCACTAATATTTTGCAGGAGTTCGCTGACGTCTTTCCACAAGACGTGCCACCGGGATTACCACCTATTCGAGGGATTGGGCATCAAATTGACTTAATTCCAGGTGCATCATTACCCAAACGTGCACCATACTGTACCAATCCAGAGGAGACGAAGGAGATTATGCGTCATGTACAAGAACTGCTCGACAAAGGTTATATACGCGAATCCCTTAGTCCTTGTGCTGTTCCTATCATTTTAGTGCCGAAAAAGGATGGTACGTCGCTTATGTGCGTTGATTGTAGAGGCATTAATAATATTATTAATATTTGTTATCGTCATCCTATTCCTAGGCTAGATGATATGCTTGATGAATTGAGTGGCTCTACAATATTCTCCAAAGTTGATCTTTGTAGTGGATACCATCAAATTCGTATGAAATTGGGAGATGAATGGAAAACAACATTTAAAACTAAGTTTGGATTATATGAGTGGTTAGTCATGCCTTTTGGGTTAACTAATGCACCTAGTACTTTCATGAGATTAATGAACGAAGTTTTACGTGCTTTCATTGGACGATTTGTGGTAGTTTACTTTGATGACATATTGATTTATAGCAAATCTTTGGAGGAACATTTGGAACATTTACGTGCTGTTTTTATTGCTCTACGTGATGCATGTTTGTTTGGTAACCTTGGGAAGTGCACCTTTTGCACCGGCCGAGTATCTTTTCTTGGCTATGTTGTTACTCCACAGGGAATTGAAGTTGATAAAGCCAATATTGAAGCTATTAAGAGTTGGCCGCAGCCCAAAACGGTCACACAAGTGAGGAGTTTCCTTGGCCTCGCTGGTTTCTATAGGCATTTTGTGAGAGATTTGAGCACCATTGCTGCACCTATCAATGAGCTTACAAAGAAGGATGTGCCTTTTGTTTGGGGTACCGCACAGGAAGAAGCCTTCACGGTATTGAAAGATAAGTTGACACATGCTCCTTTACTCCAACTTCCTGATTTTAATAAGACTTTTGAGTTTGAATGTGATGCTAGTGGAATTGGATTAGGAGGTGTGTTATTACAAGATGGCAAACCTGTTGCATACTTTTCTGAAAAATTGATTGGGCCTAGTCTGAACTATTCTACTTATGACAAAGAATTATATGCTCTTGTTCGGACCTTAGAAACATGGCAACATTATTTATGTCCCAAGGAATTTGTTATACATTCTGATCATGAATCTTTGAAACGCATTAAAAGTCAAGCAAAACTGAACCGTAGACATGCTAAATGGGTTGAATTCATTGAGACTTTTCCTTATGTCATTAAACACAAGAAGGGCAAAGAAAATGTTATTGCTGATGCATTGTCTCGTCGTTATACTATGCTTTCACAACTTGACTTTAAAATATTTGGTTTGGAGACCATCAAAGATCAATATGTGCATGATGCTGAATTTAAAGATGTATTGCAGAATTGTAAGGAAGGGAGAACTTGGAACAAGTTCGTTCTTAACGACGGATTTGTGTTTCGTGCTAACAAGCTATGCATTCCAACTAGCTCTGTTCGTCTTTTGTTGTTGCAGGAGGCGCATGGAGGAGGATTAATGCGACACTTTGGCGTCAAGAAGACGTAGGATATACTTGCTACACATTTCTTTTGGCCAAAGATGAGACGGGATGTTGAGCGTTTTGTTGCTCGCTACACTACATGTCAAAAAGCTAAGTCTCGACTCAATCCTCATGGTTTATATATGCCTTTGCCTGTACCTAGTGTTCCTTGGGAGGATATATCTATGGAATTTGTTTTAGGTTTACCTCAAACAAAGAAGGGGAGGGATAGCATATTTTTTATCGTGGATAGGTTCTCGAAAATGGCACACTTTATACCATGTCATAAAAGCGATGATGTTGCTGATTTGTTCTTTCATGAAATTATTCGCTTGCATGGTGTGCCAAATATTATTGTTTCAGATCGTGATACTAAATTTCTTAGCCACTTTTGGAGATGTTTATGGGCTAAGTTGGGGGCGAAGCTTCCTTTTAGTACTACTTGTCACCCCCAAACTGATGGACAAACTGAAGTAGTCAATAGAACATTGTCTACTATGCTTAGGGTTGTTTTGAAGAATAACAAGAAAATGTGGGAAGAATGATTGCCTCATATTGAATTTTCTTATAATCGTTCATTTCATTCTATTACTAAGATGTGCCCTTTTGAAATTGTGTATGGTTTCCTACCTCGTGAACCTATTGATTTGTTGCCTCTTCCATCTTCGGAGAAGGTTAATTTTGATGCTAAAGAACGTGCTGAATTGATTTTAAAAATGCATGAGTTAACTAAGGAAAACATTGAGCGTATGAATGGTAAATATAAACTTGCTGGAGATAAGGGTAGAAAACATGTTGTGTTTGCACCTGGAGATCTAGTTTGGTTACATTTGCGTAAGGATAGATTTCCTAATTTGCGCAAATCAAAGTTAATGCCATGTGCTGATGGTCCTTTTAAGGTGTTAGAGAAAATAAATGACACTGCATATAAACTTGAGCTGCCTACAGATTTTGGGGTTAGTCCCACTTTTAACATTGCAGATTTGAAGCCTTATTTGGGTGAGCACGATGAACTTTCGTCGAGGACGACTTCATTTCAAGAAGGGGAGGATGATGAGGACATCAATACCATTGTTACACCCACAGCCCCTGCTGCTATACATACTGGACCAATTACTAGAGCTCGCGCACGCCAATTGAATTATCAGGTACTTTCGTTTCTTGGTAACGATTCTAATGTTCATGAGAATATGATGCTGCCTAAATTGGATACATTTGTTTTGCTTACAAATGAAGGGCCTAGCTTGGACAAGAAAGATGAACCTTGGAGCAAGTTCGAGTGTGGAGATGATGGCATGCGCAAGGGGATCCAGAACGGAGTTACAAGTGATGATTTCAGGACTTTGAAGCCGCCATAAGGAGTGCATGAAGCCTTGGACGAAATATACAAGATGCCACTTCATAAATTCCGTCCATAGGCTATTTTAGGTGCTGCGTCACCTTATTATTGTGCCAGGCCCATGTATTTTCGAAATACTTAAATATAGGCTGTTTTTAGAGTCCGTATGTGTGGGGAAACAAGAGTTAGGGTTGGTTTCGGACCCCTCCTCCAAGGGCCACGAAATTCCCCCCTCTTCCTCCATATATACAGCCCTTAGGGCGTCGTTTAGACTTTGGGTTTTGTTTAGATTAAAAGTTCGCCATAGATGCAACTTCACGTACTTCATTTGTGTCCAAAGACCAGACCAAGACGTCACAGAACCCCACCTTGATCAATAAAGCTTTCATCTTATATTCGCAATATCCAGATTGCAATCTCAGTTTCTTGCTTGTTCTTCGTTTGCTCGCAGGAAACAGGCCGTCGTGGTCAGGTTGATAGTGCTCCGGCATGGTCAATAACCCATCGGAGTTGGTTTAGCGATTGCTAAGGCGCGACGTCTCGCACGTTCGTAGTCGGATCGTCAAGGTCGACTCCCACAGAAAACGATAGCCACCATCTCATCGAAAGACATGACACCTTTGCCTCTATCACACACGGTACACAATCAACCAAGGACGATACAAGGGTAACGGTCTTCTCCGTGAGGAGGTCTTGATGTTCTTCCCTAAAGATGGGTCTTGAATCCAAAGGGATCTTCTCCGAAGAGGCCACGGTCTCTCACGAGGAGTAGATCTGATGTGGATGAGCGAAGCTCTATCTCTCAAAATGAGGTAAACCAACGCTAACCCTAACTAGGAGGAGGTGGAGGAGTATATATAGTCTAGGGCCACGAAGGAGTAAGTGGGGGATACCTGGGCCTCAGCCCGATACTCTGCGCATAGACAGGCGCCGGTCGTCCGACGGGTACCAGACGTCTGGTGGCTCGCGAGGGTCCGGTCATCCGGTACTTGTTGGACGTCCGACGTTTCGGCTCGGTTGAGGTGGCGCCGGATTTCCGGGGGCGGTCGGACGTCCGGACGCGGGAGTGTGTCGGACGTCTGCTCATTTGGCTCGGGTGCAGGATCACCGGTCATCTTGTCCGGGCCGGTTGTCCGATGGGTCTTCAGGCGTCGGACGTCCGGTCCCGGGTCGGTCGTCCGGTGGCTGGAGCTTCTTCCGTAGCCCTTCTTCTTGTTCCTCGTGCTTGGTGTCCTCGCCTTCCTGTCCATGGGCTTCCTATTGGTTCCTGGACATGCATAGCACACAAGTTTGAGGTAGTAGCCATGTCTCACATGTGAAAAGTGAAAGTTCAGAGAGGAGCAAGTTCACCTTGTGTCCAATGGTGTATAGTCGAGGTCTCATCTTATGTATCCTTGGGGCTTGGAGAGTAGTCGGAGTGTACATGGGGATGAACGTGGGATGCTCCGCATCATCTCCCCCCCTTGGGAAAGATCCGACCTCGGATCGTGATCCTCATCACCATGGGAACGGTTGTCGTGGATGGACTTGTAGTTGGACGAAGTGGAAGTCATGGCGCAATCCAAGTACTTGAAGGTGTCGCCGGAGTGGTATACATGTAAAGAGCTAACACAAACGACACTCGGAAATACAATGGTTAGCACTCAAAAGGTGTCCATCAAGTAAGCATAATGTCGTCCAATGAAGTTGTTCATAGCAAGGCACAAGATGCTTGTCCAAATGATGTAAAATGACATCTAAAGCATTCATGTTGGCAAATGCAATCATTGTGCACACCAATGTGTCGTGAATATGATCAATGCAACCTTGGTGCAAAATGATGTCATAGTGAGACGGTTTATCAATAACATGAATATGGCAATTGGTGCTTAATGTGACTATGTGATCATGGAATTGATGATGGGCAATATGATCATGATGTAAGAATATGCCATCAAGGAAGATCACAACAAATTTGCTAAGGAAATGCACAAGCTCATATATCATGGATGACATGGGAATACAAGATGCAACAAGGAAATCATAATGTGAGTCAATCCATGCATAAGATGCAAATTTGTCATGTGTATGATATGTCCATCGAGCATGACATGTGTGAGCACAATCAACAAATATGGAGGTGTTGGTGTACCAATGCTCGATGTCGTGGCATGAGTGGCGGTTCCAAGGTGCGTCCAATAAGTCCGAGCGCTCCTCAATGTGAAGGTCCGTAGAGCCAATCTTCAATGTCGCTCCTCCGTTCGCGAGATGTACCATGTAGACAACAAGAAGGAAACAACAATGAAAGAATGACCCATCCAATATGCGTATGTGAGGATGGCTCAAAGGGAAGGAGGTCACCTTTAGGAGATTCTCGCAAATGTTGTTGTTGCACATCATGTATGCCTTCGCATGACCAAGTTGTCGCATAACAGCACCGCCTTGTCAATCCTCCAAAATGAAAGAACATGACAAACACTTGGAAAAACAAATGAGGTTAGCGAAGTGCAAAACCTATCATTCGTGTGGTAAGATACCCAACAAGTGTATGCATCATCCTCATCATAAGAAAGGACAAGGGAGCATTTCATAGTATGGAGGCATATGATGCGAGAACAACCAAATACAATAGGCTCAATCAAGTAAGCATGCATCATAAGTAAAGTGTCCAAGTCTCCAAGATCAATAATCGTAGATGCAACAATTGGAGGCAAGCGACAATGAACAAGATGTATCATGTGAGAGGCATGAATATATACATCATCAACCCAAGAAAGCAAGTAAGAATGGAACATGGGTGATGCGAGAAAGCAAGCAAACATGTGAATCAAGGCAAGCAAGCTAGTAGTGCGAAGATGCAACGTACTAGAAGGAATCATGTCAAGTATGTCATGTGTGCAAATAGTGTGCATGAATAATTCACATGACATAGCACAAGAATGAAAGGAGGATACGAGCAAAATAGCAGCAATATCATGAGGCACATGATAAACTTGGCAATAGCAACAAGGATATCCACCAAGCATGCAAATACACATAGGAGTAGCATAATGGTGAATCATGGGTAGATGCAAGCAAGGGTCACAATTGCATGGAAAAGAAGCAAGCATAGCATGCAAAGTGAACACGGTAAAATGAGCATGAAGCGACAAGCGGTATATAGCCCATAGCCGTGTGAGAGCCAAGTGAGGGAGATGCGCGTAGTCGGTGCGTGAAGAGAGCGGTGGGAAGGATAGTTCACGGGATCCCAAGTCATCTTTGCTCTCAAGAGCTCGTTTCGTCAACTCTTGGGATTGAGAGGTTGACGAGTATACGTGAGTACCTACACAAAACAAAGACAAAGGGAAAATTGTGTGTGCGTGGTAGATGTACACATCATCCATCATGATGCGCACGTGCTTGTGTTGGTTAGCACTAAATATCCAATGCTCAAATAAATGAGATGCGTGATATAGAAACATGTCATCCATCATGAGAGGTTTGTTATTATGTATAGCATAATGGAGACTCAAATTGTGTAATGCATCACAAGAAATATGTAGAGCATTGTTATTCATGGAATGCATATGGTGCAAGCAATTATGAGAATCATGCAATGTATGGAATGCATCAAAATCTCCTAATATATATGAGGAAACTATGGGGGTCTCCTCATGATTATTAGTTGAAACATCACATGGAGAATATTGACAACATCCAAAACAATGCATAGTTGGAACATTGTGATCATGGAATGGCATAGTAGATGAATTGCGCAAATCATCGAAAGGAAGCATGTCAATGTCATCACATGAAAAACAAAATCCAATGACCATCATCTCGTCATCTATGACATAAGTGCAAATGGGATTTATTTGAATGGGGCATGCATATTCACTATGTTGAGATCAAAATGATGCAATGTGGGAGATCTCACTCATAGCATATGACAAGTTCAAAGGATTGTCAAACATGATGTGACCAAAAGAATTTTCAAATGATATCCTATGGAGCATAGCATCACAACTAGGCAAATCAACATGCTCATCATCATATTTATCATAAATAGGTAAGTCATGACATGAAGAACTCGCACTAGCATGAAGCATGGGAATAGGTTTGTCAACATCATGCAAGCAATCATTGTAAAATAGTTCACTAGTGGGACAAGAGAAGCACCATCACCTATGTTACCTTTGGAGCATCGCTCATTTGTTGTAGGTGAGGTGTCGAAGACTGTGTCGTGGTCATCTTCATCTTGATGGAACCATGTGGGGGGTGCATCATCTCCACCATGGCCACCGTCGTCTTCATTGGAGGGATGGACTCATCGAGGATAGGCGTGTCGTCATTTGGGAGACCTAGCACCAAATAAGTAAACACACTCGGAGTATAGGTTAGGTCATGTCAACTACCTCACTCACTAAGTGTTGTGGCTCACTCACTCCCTCTCGGATGCTCTCACTCCCATGGTTGGTGGAGTCACTCAAATGGCTCTCAACCTCACATAGGATGTGTGGCATGCTCTCAAGTGTGGGGCTAGTGGTGGTCACACTCATCCTCTCATAGGAAATGCTCTCAATGTCACATTTGGTGGAGTCACTCATGTCACTCATGTGGTTGTGGCTCTCCTCACATGGCAATTGGGGCATCTCGGCATATGTGGGTGTCGGAGAGATGTAGGTGCAAATGTGTCCATGCTCAATCATGTCATCGTCGTAGCCGTGGATGAAGGCCGAAGATGGCACATCATCACTCTCCTCTAAGACCGAAGATAAGGTCTCATGTGCGGTCTCGTAGCTTGACTCAGAGTATGAGTCCAATATGGGTGCCATCTTCATGTTGTTGAAGAGGTTCGCGCTCGTCACCGTGGTCGAAGGGGATGGCCCTAGCTCGAACATCTTGTCGCCGTCTTGTTGTTGGAGGCCCATATGATGTGGCACCTCGTAGCTCGTCTCCATGACCGAAGGGAATTTCCCATGCTCGGCCATCTTCCTTGAGGGGCTACCGAAGACGGAAGTATCGCCCTCGCTCGTAGGTGGTCGCCTTGGACTTGATGAAGTCATTGTAGGCGTACTTGTGGGAAGTAGGCGAAGATGTCGTACGTCCAAAGGCGAAGATGCCTTGATAGCACTTGGCGAAGATGCCAAAGTGGTGGTGGTAGTAGTCGTAGCGCCGTCTTGGTTGTGGTCGTCTCGCGGTCTTCTCTTTTTCTCATGAAGCATGGACTTGGCGTGAAGTAGGGCTTGTTGGGACTTGTGTATTTGCACTTGGTGAGCATCTTCATGATGATGTTGGCATTGTCGCACTTGAGCTCGTAGTAGATGTCGTTCGTTGTCGTCGTGCACATGTTGCTTGGAGGTGACTGGTCCTTCATGACGAGGTGGATCACGAACGTGACAGTGTTGCCATGGAGATATGGACGAGGATGACTTGCGCTTGCATCGCTTGGGCGCTCCGAAGATGATTGAGCTGCTCGTCGCCGCCTTGAGGATGATGAAGGCGAAGTAGACTTGATCAAGGCCCGAATCTCCTCCATCCTTGCATATTGCTCCTCCTTTTGTGCGGAAAGCTTGTTGTCAATGTAGTCCCCTTTCCTTGCTTCGGAGTAGCAAATGTCGATGGAGAGGTTCTCGATGCGCTCTCGCAATCTTGATTGTGCGCCTTGCATTTGTCGTTGTAGATTGAAGATGGACACTTTGGTGATGTAGTTGTTCACGCCATCGTTGTTGTGGAAGACCAGAGATGAAATGCCTTGCCTATCCATCACTCCAAGAGAAAAACGTGAGTGGTAGAAAAAGAAGAACGGATACCAAATGTACCTTGACCGAAGTTGAAAGTGGATTAATGATCACTCCGATGTGGAGAAGGAAATAGCACAATTGGTACCAATTCTTGTCGGTTTCTCACACCTACACAAATAAGGCTTATGGTGGAGCTCGGTGAGGATAGTGGCACAAAAATTTGATGTAAAATGTTAGCAAGGGTCAATAATGTTGAAAGAGATTCACAAATTTGCAAGTGAAACAAGTAGACCAATAGCAATATGTGGTACACGGAAACACATGCACGGATAGATAAATGGGGTCGTGCAACCAAGGAATGAGCACAAAATGTGGAATCCACAGAAAACGCTCGTGTTGCACAACTCAAGAGAGACGCTAGCACGATTGCTCTATAGGCGGATACGACACTTGTGCACAACCTATGAGATGCAAAATGTATGAACTTCTATCCCAAGTATGCTATATATGTATGATGTTCCGGTGGTAAGATCCAAGATGATCGGATATGACAATCTTATGCAATGTGGTATGATGCTATGGCACTTGCTTACAAGCTCTTTGTTCTTTCTCTTTTTCTTAAAAGCTTTATTTTATTTTCTTTTTTTGTATGGCCACTTTGGCACAATGCACAAACCAAGATAGCAACTGTATATATGCGGGAACAAACTTGTGGCACAAGGGATGATACCATACCAATATGATATGGTATGTATGCAATGTATGGTGTAGATCACTAATGTGCACAAGTAACGTTGCCGGCAATACTCAAATGGCTAGTCTCGATAGGCAAGTGACGCAAAATGGGCTAGGGGTTAATAATGCAATGGCAAGGGAATATACAATGGAGGGACACCACGATACCAAGATGATATGGAGGTTACCGTCCTTAGCGATGATGAGTGGCGGTGATCTTGATGGAGATACCAAGATGATGGAGACTCGTCCCTAAGTAGCCGAAATACCCTAGGAAACGGTAAAAACCGCAAACTCAAAATCTCAAATGACAAATGTCAAATGGTGGTAGCGGGATGTGCTGGTGGTTTTGTGGAAGCTCACTGGAATTGCGGAATGGCAATGATGGGTTGTGGAGTACGCAATGCGGAAATGGAGGGTAAGGTGGTGTACTATACATGGTGTCAGAGTTGGAAGCACGGTCCCAAAGTAGCGAAAATACCTTAGGAGACACAACTCACAACACAAACAAAATTGGGTTAAGTTGGGGTGGCGGAAGTGTATAGTGGTCAAGCCTATGAGGAAGTTGTGGTGGTGGTTGATGAATAAGCAACCATCCCTAAGTATCCTAGACACCTTAGGAGACTCAAATCACTCCTCAAGCAACCACTAATGCGATGGGGAACAAAATTGGTTTGGTTGCGGAAATCGGTGGTGGTGTAGCGGATGATGTGGTGGAAGCCCTAGGCAAAGATGCCAAAATTGTCAAACTTTGATGGAGTCAAAAGATGTTGGTGGTATTTTTGTGGGAAGGGGGATGTCAAGAGCTTCAAAACGAGCTAAAGAACGCGAAAATAGGACTCTGAATGAATTAGTTATCGCCGAAACAAAAATCAGCTGAAATCTGAAACTACAGGTTACGGACGTCCGGACAAGGTCGGACGTCCGGGCGGGCTCGAAAATCCGTAAATTCAGCTCGGATTAGGGGTTCCGGTCGTCCGGAAAAGGTCGGACGGCCAGTCGTTCCAGGGGCTCCGGACGTCCGGAAAGCGTCGGTCGTCCGGTGGGTCGGGGTCAACGCGGGATTTGAGATCCGGGACGCGATTTTGGGTGGAAAATGGAGATTTTGGGGTCAAAATTAATGAGATTTTGTGGATGAAAGATGGGGAAACTTGGGGAGATTCTAGATCCACTTGAAACCAAGCAAATCTATGGATCAAATCCAACAAAACTTCCTCAAACCAACAAATCACAAAAAAATATTGGGGCTATTTTTGGTGGGGATTTTCGAATTTGGGAAAGAACACAACAAAATTAAGCTAGAAAACGAAGAGGGGAGGCTCCGAAATCGTGATCAACGTTGCTCATGATACCAAGATGATGTAGGGTGGGAACCCTATAACCCGATCTTTCACGATAGGAGCAGGATCCCGCGAAGAACACGAACAACACGAGGTGGAAAGAGAGGGAAAACACAAGGGAAACACGAGGGAAACACTAAACCAACACAAGAGAGTCACACATGTGCTAAATCCTCGAATACATAGGGTTCACACGGTACACAATCAACCAAGGATGTAACAGTCTTCTCTGCGAGGAGGTCTTGATGTTCTTCCCTAAAGAGGGGTCTTGAATCCAAAGGGATCTTCACCGAAGAGGCCGCGGTCTCTCACAAGGAGTAGATACGATGTGGATGAGCAAAGGTCTATCTGTTAAAATGAGCTAAACCAACGCTAACCCTAACTAGGAGGAGGTGGAGGAGTATATATAGTCTAGGTCCACGAAGGGGTAAGTGGGGGATACATGGGCCTCAGCCCGATACTCTGCGCACAGACAGGCGCCGGTCGTCTGATGGCTCGCGAGGGTCCGGTCATCCGGTACTTGTCAGACGTCCGGCGTTTCGGCTCGGTTGAGGTGGCGCCGGATTTCCAGGGGTGGTCAGACGTCCGGACACTGGAGTGTGTCGGACGTCCGGGACTTGTCGGACGTCCGCTCATTTGGCTCGGGTGCAGGATCGCCGGTCGTCTGGTCCGGGCCGGTCGTCCGGTGGGTCTTCAGGCGTCGGACGTCCGGTCCCGGCCGGTCGTCCGATGGCTGGAGCTTCTTCCGTAGCCCTTCTTCTTGTTCCTCGCGCTTGGTGTCCTCGCCTTCTTGTCCATGGGCTTCCTCTTGGTTCCTGGACATGCATAGCACACAAGTTTGAGGTAGTAGCCATGTCTCACATGTGGAAAGTGAAAGTTCAGAGAGGAGCGAGTTCACCTTGTGTCCAATGGTGTATAGTCGAGGTCTCATCTTATGTATAGTCGAGTGTACATGGGGATGAACGTGGGATGCTCCGCATCAGCTTGGATAGAGCTATTACCAAGGAGAGTCTAGAACACTCAACGACATAGATGTATGTGGAGCTGGGAAGGCTTAGTATATGGTAGCAAAAAGGGTCAGCAATAATCAATTCAAAGATGCAAAGTTGAATAAACGCTCAACGACGGTACTGTGCTGGTCCTAGGCTAGACCGTGCTAGAGAAGCGAGCCTAGAACACTAACAAAATCACGGCGCTGCACGTAAACAAGGGAGAAGCACACTTTGGAATATTTTTTCCGCTCTGTTTTTTTCTGGCGCTCCTTATTTTGTGCTCCTCTTTTTTTGCGAATAAACACTATAATGACGAGTGTCTCAAAACTCTTCCCTCGTCAAACTGACAGGATGGGCACGAAATGATTTTTTGACTTTTTTCGGAAATCAGGGCAGCGACGACGAAAAACTGCGACAAAAAATCACTATGATGGCGAGTGTCTCAAAACGCTCCGTGGGACCCAAAAATAGGATAGGGAAAAAATATTTTTGGTCGCCGAAATTTTGGCCTAAAAACTGCCCGGGGTTCTCTAGTCTCTTTTTTTTCCGAGACCTACTCAGGCAAGGATACACAAAACGAAAACTAGATGGATCTCGAAAACAAACCTAATATGAAAAGTACTCGGATTGGTGGTGGACAGGCAGATGTATATGTGGACTCGGATTGGCGGTGGACAGGCGGATGTATATGTGGACTCAGATTGGTGGTGGACAGGTGGATGTATATGGCAGCGGGAAGGAATATGTTGGAGGTGGTGGTATGTGGTAGGAACAATGCCATCTTGTAATAACCCACCTCCAAATCCAATTCCACTAGCATCACATTCAAGCTCAAAAGTCTTATTAAAATCAGGAAGTTGGAGTAAAGGAGCATGTGTCAACTTATCTTTCAATACCGTGAAGGCTTCTTCCTGTGCGGTACCCCTAACAAAAGGCACATTCTTCTTTGTAAGCTCGTTGAGAGGTGCAGCAATGGTGCTGAAATCTCTCACAAAACGCCTATAGAAACCTGCGAGGCCAAGGAAACTCCTCACTTGTGTGACCGTTTAGGGATGCGGCCAACTCTCAATAGCTTCAATCTTGGCTTTATCAACTTCAATTCCCTGTGGAGTAACAACATATCCAAGAAAAGATATTCGGTCGGTGCAAAAGGTGCACTTTCCAAGGTTACCAAACAAACTCATTTGGATTCATGTAGATAACCTTTGTGGAGCAGTTCTTGTACTTGACGCATAATCTCGTTCGTCTCCTCTGGATTGGTACAGTATGGTGCATGGTTAGGTAATGATGCACAAGGAATTAAGTCAATTTGATGCTCAATCCCTCGAATAGGTGGTAATCCGAGTGGCACGTCTTGTGGAATGACGTCAGCGAACTCCTGCAAAATGTTAGTGACAGCAGGAGGCAAAGAGGAAGGCACGTCCTCGAATGAAAACAATGCCTCTTTGCACACAAAAGCATAGCAAACAGATATGCTAAAATCTAGATCATCAATATCATATTTGGTGGCAAGTAAACATGCAATTTTTAATTTAATTTCAGATGCAACACTAGATGGTTTATTATTAGGCTTCATTTGTTGCTCAAATTCTTTTGCCGCAATCTCATTTTCACTCTTATTTTTCTCCTGTTTTGCTTTATTAGCTCTATTAATATCATCTTTCAAAATGGAATCAGGAGTCATAGGAAGCAAAGTAATTTTTTCCTTATGAAAAAGAGTATACTGATTGTTTCTACCATGGTGTACAGAATTTTTATCAAATTTCCATGGTCTACCAAGGAATAAGGAACATGCTTGCATAGGTACCACATCACAATCAACATAATCAGCATATGTAGAGATACTAAAATGCACACGAACAGTACGTGTTACCTTAACATTGCCGATGTTGTTGAACCATTGGATGTAGTAAGAATGTGGATGTGGTCTTGTGGTGAGAGATAGCTTCTCCACCCTCTCCATGCTAGCCAAGTTATTGCAGCTCCCTCCATCTCTGATGACGCGAACAGAACGTTCCTTCAAAACTCCCTTTGTATGGAACAAATTCTGCCTCTGATTTTGCTCAGCTTGTGTAACCTGCACACTCAAAACACGTTGAGCAACTAAACATTCATACCTGTCAGCATCTTCAGCAACCATGTATTGCGTCTCATGATCAGAATCATCTCCACCGTGTTCTTCATGTGTAATAAGAGCCAAAGTCTCCTCATCATAGTCACTAGCAGACTCATACCCACCATCCTCAGTAACAATCATCACACACTGAGATTTGCATTCTGTTGCAAAATGTCTTCTTCCCTTACAACGACGACAAATAATATCACTTGTGTGCCCTATTGATGCCATGGAAGAAGAAGAGCTCTGCGCAGGCCTAGCAGATGTGCTCTTGGCAGATAGTGGTGGTTGTGCCTGCTTTCTAGTATCACAGCTAGAGGTGGCACTTGATGGAGGTGCTGGTGCAGTGGAAGTAGCGGATGCACGTGGTGTCCATGATGAAGATCGACCTGTGGAAAAGTTAGTTCGCGCCAATGCCTATCGATCCCACACTTCACGTTCAGCTTTACAAGTAAGATGGAATAAACGAGTGATATTAGTATACTCCTTATACTCTAGAATGGTATGAATCTCTCTATTTAATCCACCCATAAAATGTGCAAGCATAGCTTCATTCGCCTCAACAATACCACATCTAATCATGCCAGTTTGTAATTCCTAATAATATTCTTCTACATAATTTTTTCCTTGTCTTAAACGTTGCAATTTTTGAAGTAATTCACGTTGATAATATGGTGTAACCCAACGAGTACGCATAGTAGTTTTCAAAGCAGCCCAAGCAGCCCAAGTAGTTTTCAAAGCAGCCCAAGTAGCTGAAAGCACAAATAGCAGCAAGAACACGTCTCTCCTTGGGATATTGTAAACATGTAAACTGCTGTTCAGTTTCTAACTCCCAAGTAAGATATATATCAGGAACATATCTACCCTCAAATGGTGGAATATTCAATTTCAGTTTGGGGAGATGGTCATGATCTCGTACCTGAGGGGGAGCCCTACCATTGCCATTATTTGCATGTGGATGACCTGGTGGTTGTGGTGCTGGTGGTTGCACGTAGTTCTGATTTTGATCAACCTCATCCTCGTAATCTCCCACATAATCATCCTCCTCCGCATCAGCAGCAGGAGCCACAGAAGAATCAATAGCAGCACCAGCAGTTTGACCGGGCACAAGAGGGACATGGCTCGCTCGGTGGAGGGCTATTTCGCAACGTGGAGGTAGTCGTTGTTGTGGTTGTTGTTGTAGATGTGCGTTAGGTGCAGCCGGTGGTGGTGGTGGAAGACGCGCGAGCAATTCATTAAACTTGTTATCGAGCTTTGTTTAGAACGTCTTCTCCATGCCATCTATCTTCTCCATGGCCTCTTCAAATCTGTTTAGCACATCTTGCACCTGTCCACTCATCATTTGCTGAAATTTATCATGCAACTCCCTATTCGTCATGTTCTCCCATTCAGTCTCGTTGGGTTGTGATCCTGCCCTGGTTAGTTGCAATAGAAACACACAAGAATATGATCCTACAGACTACTAACAAGAGGTGGTGGTGGGTGTCACAAATCCATCAAGCAAATCTCAAATTCTTGCCAGTTCTTACCTAGGAGCAAGCGGTGATCGGCAACCGTCGTAATCAAAACTCTCAAAGCTTGGATAGAGCGATTACTAGGGAGAGTCAAACGCACGAGGTAGATGTATGTGGAGTTGGGAAGGGTTATAATATGGCAGCAAAAAAGGTCAGCAATAATCAATTCAGATATGCAAAGTTGAATAAACGCTTCACGACGGTACTGTGCTGGTCCTAGGCTAGACCGTGCTAGAGATGCGAGCCTAGAACACTAACGAAATCACGGTGCTGCCTGTAAACAAGGGAAAAGCACACTCTGGAATTTTTTTTCGCTCTGTTTTTCTTTTGCACTCCTCTTTTTTTGGCGCTCCTCTTTTTTTTGCGAAAAATCGCTATAATGGTGAGTGTCTCAAAACTCCTCCCTCGTCAAACTGATAGGATGGGCACGGATTTTTTTTGAGTTTTTTTTCGGAAATCAGGGCAGGGATGACGAAAAAGTGTGACAAAAAATCACTATGATGGCGAGTGTCTCAAAACGCTCCATGGGACCTAAAAATAGGATACAGAAAAAATATTTTTGGTTGCCGAAATTTTGGCCTAAAAACTGCCCGGGGGTCTCCAGACTCTTTTTTTTCGAGACCTACTCAGGCAAGGAAACACAAAACGAAAACTAGATGGATCTCGAAAACAAACCTAATATGAAAAGAACTCGGATTGGTGGTGGACAGGCAGATGTATATGTGGACTCGGATTGGTGGTGGACAGGCGGATGTATATGTGGACTCGGATTAGTGGTGGACAGACAGATGTATATGTGGACTCGGATTGGTGGTGGACAGGCAGATGTATATGTGGACTCGGATTGCTAGTGGACAGACAGATGTATATGTGGACTCAGATTAATGGTGGACACACAGATGTATATGTGGACTCGGATTGGTGGTGGACTAGCGGATGTATATGTGGACTCGGATTGGTGGTGGACAGGCGGATGTATATGTGGACCAGAACTCGAAACTCTCAAAGACTAGACTCTAAGACCAGCAACTAGACACGACGATGCAACCGCAAATTCAACAAAGCAAAATACTAAAAAGACTATGCAAAGGCTCAGACTGGTTCGGATATGATGAACTAACCCTAATTTTTTTTGGCTTTTTCATGGACTGTAGGTATGAAGAACAGACTTGATCTAAACTACGAAAAGCTGTAAAATCTCATTGAGCAACCTGGAAGTTTGATACCACTTGATAGAGGCAAAGGTGTCTCGTATTTCAATGAGATGGTGGCTATCGTATTGGAGGAAGTCAACTTTGACGATTCGACTATGAACGTGCGAGAACGTCGCGCCTTAGCAATCGCTAAACCAACTCCGAGAGGTTATTGACCACGCCGGAGCACGATCAACCTGACCACGAAGGTCTGTTTCCTGTAGGCAAATGAAGAACAAGCAAGAAACTGAGATTGCAATCTGGATATTGCGAATATAAGAGGAAAACTTTATTGATTAAGGTGGGGTTCTGTGACGCCTCTGTCTGGTCGTTGAACACAAACGAAGTACGCGAAGTTGCAGCTATCACAAACTTTAATCTAAACAAAACCCAAAGTCTAAACGACGATGTATATATGGAGGAAGAGGGGGGAATTTCGTGGCCCTTGGAGGAGGGGTCTGAAACCAACCCTAACTCTAGTTTCCCCACAAATATGGACTCTAAAAACAACCTACACTTAAGTATTTCGAAAATACATGGGCCTGGCCCAAAAATAAGGTGACGCAGCACCTAGAATAGCCTCTAGACGAAATTTATGAAGTGACATCTTGTATATTTCATCCAAGGCTTCATGCACTCCTTATGGTGGCTTCAAAGTCCTGAAATCATCACTTGTAACTCCGTTCTTGATCCCCTTGCGCATGCCATCATCTCCATGCTTGGTCTTGCTCCAGTGTTCATCCCTCCTATCCATGCCAGGCCCTTCATTTGTAAGAAAAACAAATGTATCCAATTTAGGCAGCATCATATTACCATGAACATTAGAATCATTACCAAGAAACGAAAGTACCTGATAATTTAATTGGCGTGCGCGAGCTCTAGTAATTGGTCCAGTATGTATAGCAGCAGGGTCTATGGGTGTAACAATGGTATTGATGTCCTCATAAAGACCTATCAATGCTATCACCGTTTGCTATAGGTATCCCATTCCACGCCTAGATGATATGCTTGATGAGCTTAGCGGTGCCACTATCTTTTCCAAAATTGATCTTAAGAGTGGTTACCATCAAATCCGCATACAAGGGGGTGATGAATGGAAAACCGCTTTGAGAACCAAGTTTGGCTTGTATGAGTGGTTAGTCATGCCTATGTGTCTTTCGGAAGCACCGGGTACTTTTATGCATCTTATGAATCATGTCTTTCGCCCTTACATTGGTATATTTGTTGTGGTCTACTTTGATGATATCCTTGTGTATAGAAAATCTCTTAGAGATCATGTCACCCATGTTCGAACCATTTTGCAGACTCTTCGGAAAGAGAAACTCTATGCTAATATGGAGAAATGCCTTTTGGCATTGACAAGCTCATTTTCTTGGGTTTTGTTGTTTCCTCTAAGGGTGTTCATGTTGACGAGTCCAAGATCAATGCTATTAAGACTTGGCCACAACCAACCAATTTGCAACAAGTGCATAGCTTTCTTGACCTTGCGGATTTCTATCATCGCTTTGTGAAAGATTTTAGCACCATTGCTTCGCCTTTGCATGCTTTGAGCAAGAAGAATGCACCTTTTGTTTGGGGACCATCCAAAGATACCGCATTCAATGAGCTTAAGAATTTGCTTACTCATGCTCTCATGCTTGCTTTACCCAACTTTCACAAACCCTTTGAGATTCATTGCGATGCTAGCAGTAATGGCATAGGAGGTGTGTTAACGCAAGAGAAGCGCCCCATAGCTTACTTTAGTGAGAAACTTTCTAGCGCGCAACTCAATTACCCCATCTATGACAAAGAGCTATATGCTTTAGTCCGTGTTTTGCATGAATGTGAACACTATCTTCGCCCTCATGAGTTTATCAATCATACCGATCATGAAATGCTCAAGTACCTTAAGGGCCAAACCAAGTTGAACAAGCATCATGCTAAATGGAGTGAATTTATTGAGTCTTTTCCTTATGTCATCATGTACATTAAAGGTAAAGAAAACATTGTGGCGGATGCCCTTTCCTGCATATGCTTGCTTGTTACTCAACTTGAATTGGATGTCATCGGCTTTGAGCATATAAAAGACTTGTATGAGCATGATCCTACTTTTGCTACTCCTTATGCCAAGTGTTTGACGCACACCTCTTGGGAATGCTATTACATCAAAGATGGATATCTTATGAGAGCTAACAAGCTTTGCATCCCTGAGTCTTCTTTTTGTTTGTTGCTTTTGTAGGAATCTCATGGAGGAGGCTTAATGGGACATTTTGGACACGACAAGACTTTCGCCACGCTCACCAAGAACTAATTTTGGCCCAAGATGTACCGCGACGTCAACCGCTTCACCAACCGATGCTCTACATGTCGCAAAGCTAAGTCCAAAGCTCAATCCCATGGCCTTTATATGCCTCTACCTATTCCATATCAACCATGGGAAGACATTAGCATGGACTTTGTACTTGGTTTTCCTAGGACTAGAAATGGGAAGGATTTGGTATTCGTCGGTGTGGACCATTTCTCAAAAATGGCACAAATTTCATTCCTTGCAACAAGATAGACGATGATTCACATGTTGCTAATCTCTTTTGTAGGGAAATATTGCGTCTACATGGAGTGCCAAAGACTATCGTCTCGAACCATGACGTTAAGTTCCTTAGCTACTTTTGGAAGACCCAATGCGCCAAGCTCGGAATCAAGCTCCTCTTCTCTACGACATATCATCCACAAACCGTCGTCCAAACGGAAGTTACCAACCGCAGACTCTCCGCTCTACTTCAAGTACTCATCAAGAAGAACATCAAGGAGTGGGAGGAGTGTCTACCTATCGCCGAGTTCGCCTACAACCGAGCAAGACACTCAACAACCGGCAAGTCCCCATTCGAGGTCGTCTATGGCTTCAACCCTTTGTCACCATTGGACATTCTCCCTCTACCACTCCAAGAGCGTGTTAATTTGGATGCTAGTGCACGAGCGACACATCTCAAGAAGGTGCATGAAGATACAAGAAACACCATCGATCGCCAAGTTCAACGCCTTGCGACCAAGCTCAACTTCAACAAGAACCCTATGGTCTTCATCATTGGTGATCACATGTGGCTACACCTTCGCAAGGACCGTTTTCCACAAGAACGCAAGTCCAAGCTTCGACCCCGAGTGGATGGACCCTTCAAGGTGCTCGCACGCTACAACGACGACGCTTACAAGATCGACCTCCCGCGCGACAAGTACAATGTGAGTGACATCTTCAACGTCAAAGATCTCTCTCCTTTCCATGGTGATGAAGAATTTGATCCGAGGACGGATCTTCTCCAAGGAAGGGGAGATGATGCGGAGCATCCCAAGGCCATACCCATGGACCCAACTACATCGCCTACGACACCTCTTGGACCCATGACACGAGCACGTGCAAGAGCTCTTGAAACCGAGGTGACATCTCTCCTCTCACAATTCCGCTTCGGTGCACATGAGACTTGGCTACTACCTCATATGGACACTTTGTGCATACTCAGGTATCATGGAGAAGCTAAGGAGCAAGGACAAGAAGAAAAAGAGGATGGATGAGAAGACGGAGAAGAAGGAGCGCTGCAGGAAAAGTCCCAGCCACCGGACGACCGGTCGGGACTAGACATCCGGCGCCTAATGCTCCAGCCGAATCCCAGCTAGTGGACGTCCGGCCCAGACCGGATGACCGTGCCCCTGCACCCGAGGCAAACAAGTGGACGGCCGGTGACCGGACGATCGACAGCCGCCAGAAATCCGGTACACCAGCATCCGAGCCAGAATGAGCGGACGACCAGCAGCCACCGGACGTTCGGCCGCTCCTGAGACACCGGGCATCCGGTCCCCAGCGGACCTCCGGTACCTGGCTGTGTCCAGATTCGGCCCCGAGGCCCATGTACCCCTACTTTCGCCCCCATTTGCACTTAGACTATAAATAGACCCCTTATTCATCCTAGCTAGGGTTAGCGTTGGTTTAGCTCATTTCAGAGATCGAGCTACGCTCATCCACATCGGATCTACTCCTCGTGAGAGATCGCGGCCTCTTTGGAGAAGAACCCTTTGGATTCAAGACCTCCTCGCGGAGAAGAACATCGAGACCTCCTCACAGAGAAGACCGCCTACCCTCATATCGTCCCTAGTTGATCGTGTACTGTGTGAACTCTTATGTATCTGAGGATATAGCACATGTGTGACTATCTTGTGTTGGTTTAGTTATTTCTCCCGTGTTTTCCCTTGTGTTTCCCCTCGTTTCCCCCTTGTGTTCTCCGTGTTCTTCGCGGGATCCGCTCCTTTCGTGAAAGATCGGGCGATTAGGGTTCTACCCTACATCATCAAGGGTAGGTTATTCCTACTCCCAGATCCGGTGGGAGGGTCATATTCATATCCCACTTCCTCCGAGGGCTAGGGTTCGCTCTTCACCCCTTTGTTTGAGGGCTCATGTTCTATTACGGGCTAGATTTTCACGACCTAGCCCCGGATTCTTTTCTTCTCATCTCGGCATTCATCATCATGTGCGAGGCTTTTCTCCGTATTCCCCCACATTTCGGCTTATGGCTTAAGATCTTTAATGTGAAGCCGAAGGTGATAGAAGGGAAGCAAGCGGAGTGTGGTGGCGCCATGGTGAGCAAGCTCACCAATGCTCTTTGGTTAAAAGGATCCTTCACAGAATCTTCCAACTCATGGCGGCGGGAGTGGTTTTACATCACTAAACCCCGTGGTACCAAGTGGGCAGCTATACCTGCATTCTGATCCGGCCCTCCAATTCATATCGCATCATGGATCAACAAGGGGCTGGACTGGGGATCAATCGACGAAGTGCAGACTCTACAGATCCGCATCCGGAGTCTCCTTGAGAAGGACACTGATCTCATCGACGTGATTCAAGTAATGTTAGTCCGCCAGGTCCTCCCGTGCCAGCGATGGCCCCTCCGCATGTGGGAGTTCAATCCGGAAGAACCACAAACCCTTCAACACTTCTTCGGCATGACGCACAAAGGAATGTGGAATTTATTTTTCGGGACACGAAAACTGTAACGCCCCGAGACCGATGTGCCAGGTGTCCTCCGGTTATTCACTGTTGTTACCTTGTCATTTCTTGCGTTTCATGCATTGCATATCATGTCATCATGTGCATTTCACTTGCATACGTGTTCGTCTCATGCATCCGAGCATTTTCCCCGTTGTCCGTTTTGCAATCCGGCGCTCCTATCTCATCCGGTGTCCCTTTCTACCTCTTTTCGTGTGTGGGTATTAAACGTTTTCGGATTGGACCGATACTTGCCAAGCGGCCTTGGTTTACTACCGGTAGACCGCCTGTCAAGTTTCGTGCCATTTGGACTTTGTTTGATACTCCAATGGTTAACCGAGGGACCGTAAAGGCCTCGTGTGTGTTGCAGCCCACCACCTCTCCAAAGTGGCCCAAAACCCACCTAAACCTCCTCCATCATCTCGGCCATTTGATCACGATCGCCTGGCCGAAAACCGCAGCTCATTTGGACTCTCCTAGCTCCCTCTACCTAGAAATATGCGTCCCTCCCGGAATTTTCGCGCGGACGAAACCCTAACTTCCTCCTCCGCGCGCCGCCGGACATGTCCGCGCCGCCGTCCCAGACGAATCCGCCGCTGCCACGTCTCCTTCTCTCTCCTCCCATTGCGCCAAGCCCGCCGGGCCCGGATCAGGCCCGCAGGGCCCATCCGGCCGCGGCGCTGGCCCACGCCCGCTCCCGCGTCTCCCTCGCCGGCCGCCCGCCGCCGCCTTCGCCCAGCGCCACCGCCCGCCGCTCCGGCAACCGTGCTCCGCCGCTCCTTGCAGCGCTCCAGCCGCCATCTCACCCCGCCGCCTCCGCCGCATCATCGCCTCCACCGCAACCGGTCACCGCCACCGCACCGTGTTCCGCCTGCAACCGCCGCGTCCCGCTGCCTCCCGTGCACCGCCGCCATGGTCGCCGGCAACCTCGCCCCTTCGCCGGCGAGTGCCCCGCATCCCGTGCACGAGCCCAAGATCGACCCGCCGCCACCAGGTGCTTCCCCGACCTCCGCTGGGGCCGGCCCCGGCGCCTCACGGTCGGATCTGCCGTTCCGGCGATTGCCGGAGTTTCTCACCGCCGGAGTTGACCTCTACCTCCAGATCTTCATCGTCCCGACCATGAACCGCGCCGTCCCCCGATCCAAACGGTGTCCCGCGTCCCCGGATCCCTCCGTCCTGCACCGTCCCGTCCCGGATTGACTTTTCACGGAGGTATAATTTCACCAAGTCCCCGAAGTTTCCAGATTCATGTGCCCATGTTCATCATGCCATAACTCTGCATCCATAGCTCCGATTCGTGCGTGTAGCATATCAAAATGTTCGTCTCGACGAGTACATCATTTCATCTCATTGCATTATTTTCATTTAAGCTCATCTTGATGCCCGAAATGTTGTTGGAAGAAGGCTATGTGAGGAATATGTCAGATCTGTTTCAGCAAATGGCCTTTTGTCATTTTTGCCATGATTAATGTGTTCATGCTATGATCCTGAGTTCTACATGTGTTTTGTTATATGCCATGCCATCTTTACAGGGTGTATGCCATGTATTTTTGTGGTCTTTGTGGTGACTAGCACAAGCTTGCAAAGTAGCGTAATCGGTAATGCTGATTCCAGGGACTTAGAATTTCACTAATTCCTTGTCCTGATATTGTTTTTATGCCATATGTTCATGTTGTTTCCTAGTGATCCGTGCCTCTTTTGAGGATGATCAGTAAGGATGTTTTGTTAATAATGTGGTGCTCTATCCATACATGTCTTTGTTTGCATTTATGGAGCACCCTAGCTTGAGTCAATCGAGCTCTACTTTTGCTATAAAATGTTCCTGGCAGATTGTTAACATGTTTAGCAATTTTGCCGAGCTTGTTGTAGTTGATCCGTGCATGCTATGTTGTTGTTCTTGCCATGTCTAGCTTCTATGCCATGTCTATTTTCTGGGTGTATGCTTAGTTTTTCATGCCATGCTTTCTAGTGAGTGCATCGAGCTCGTAAACATGCCTACTTGTTATCTGTTTTGCCATGCTCCAGTTTTTCACTAAGTCAGAATCTGTTTATGTTTTTGCTATGTTCACATGCTTGCAATTGTATTTTCTGATCCCTTTTGGCTCAAGGTCACTAAGGGACTTTTGTTAATTGCTTTGAGTAGCTTCATGCCATGCCTTGCTTTGTCATGATATGTTCCTGTAGCATGTAGTTTTTGTGCTCTAAACATTGCTTCCTGATGTTAAATTCCTGACTTGTTGATAATTTCACTAAGTCTGAAACATGTTATCTTTTGCACTTTTGCCATGCTTGTTTGAACCTGTTAATGCGTGAATTAGCCGTAGCTCAGTGTTCATCTTTTGTCAAGCATCATGAGTCGATCCCTGCCATGTATTTTGTTGTCATGTTTGAGTGCTGTAGAATATTTATCTTGATGCATTCAGATGGCTACTTGCTGTTTACCGCAGACCGGTGCCATATTTGTTTTGCTTGCCATTTCCAAACCGTGCATCCGATTCCGGTGACCTTTATATCGATTTCAACCGAAATCACCTCACCTTTCCAGTGGCACTCTTGGTTTTCCAAGTTGAGGCCAGGTTCAATCATTCCTTTCCAAATCATTCATATGCATCACATACCGCATCCCGCATATCATACCATGTTCTTGTGTTGGTTGTTTACTATGATGTGTGCTTCTTTCCAGTGTTGCTTCTTCGGGTTGGTTCCAATAACGTCGCGTTTGTGAGGTCCCGTTCGACTATGTCCGTTTGTCTTCTTCATGGACTCGTTCTTCCTTGGGGGATTTCAGGCAAGATGACCATAGCCTCGAAATCACTTCTATCTTTGCTTGCTAGTTGCTCGCTCTTTTGCTATGCCTATGCTGCGATACCTACCACTTGCTTATCATGCCTCCTATATTGTTAAGCCAAGCCTCTAACCCACCTTGTCCTAGCAAACCGTTGTTTGGCTATGTTACCGCTTTGCTCAGCCCCTCTTATAGAGTTGTTAGTTGCAGGTGAAGATGAAGTTTGTTCCTTGTTGGAACATGGATATTTTGTTGGGATATCACAATATCTCTTATTTAATTAATGCATCTATATACTTGGTAAAGGGTGGAAGGCTTGGCCTTATGCCTGGTGTTTTGTTCCACTCTTGCCACCCTAGTTTCCGTCATATCGGTGTTATGTTCCTGGATTTTGCGTTCCTTACACGGTTGGGTTATAATGGGAACCCCTTGACAGTTCGCCTTGAATAAAACTCCTCCAGCAATGCCCAACATTGGTTTTACCATTTGCCACCTAGCCTTTTCTTTCCCTTGGGTTCTGCAGACTCAAGGGTCATCTTTATTTAAACCCCCGGGCCAGTGCTCCTCTGAGTGCTGGTCCAACCTGTCAGCTGCCGGTGGCCACCAGGGGCAACTCTGGGCTGGCCTACCGGAACCTTGGACAATCCGGTGTGCCCTGAGAACGAGATATGTGCAGCTCCTATCGGGATTTGTCGGAACATTCGGGTGGCTTTGCTGGACTTATTTTACCATTGTCGAGGATGTCTTGTAACCGGGATTCCGAGTCTGATCGGGTCTTCCTGGGAGAAGGAATATCCTTTGTTGACCGTGAGAGCTTGTGATGGGCTAAGTTGGGACACCCCTGCAGGGATTTGAACTTTCGAAAGCCGTGCTCGCGGTTATGGGCAGATGGGAATTTGTTAATGTCCAGTTGTAGAAAACCTGAAGTTGATCTTAATTAAAATGCACCAACCGCGTGTGTTACCATGATGGTCTCTTCTCGGCGGAGTCCAAGAAGTGAACACGGTGTTGGAGTTATGCTTGATGTAGGTTGTTCTAGGATCACTTCTTGATCATAGTTTTATCGACCGTGCCTTGCCTTCTCTTCTGGCTCTCATTTGCGTAAGTTTAGCCACCATATATGCTAGTCACTTGCTACAGCTCCACCTCATACTTTTACCCTACCTATAAGCTTAAATAGTCTTGATCGCGAGGGTGTGAGATTACTGAGTCCCCGTGACTCATAGATACTTACAAAACCAGCTTGCAGGTGCCGATGAGACCGTGCAGGTGACGCAACAAAGCTCAAGGAGGAGCTCGATGAAGATCTTGTCCTTTGTGTTGTTCCGTTCTAGTCGATCAGTAGTGGAGCCTAGTTGGGGTCGATCGGGGATCTGTGTAGCATTCTTTTATTTTGGTTCCATAGTCGGACCTTGATTGTATCTGGTTGATGTAATGCTTTTATTCATGTAATTGTGTGAAGTGGCGATTGTAAGACAACTATGTACCTTTTCCCTTATTCATTACATGGGTTGTTGTGAAGATTACCTCACTTGCGACATTGCTTTCAATGCGGTTATGCCTCTAAGTCGTGCTTCGACACGTGGGAGATATAGCCGCATCGAGGGCGTTACAAAAACATTAGCCAGACACTACCGAGGACATCGTCCTTGACTGCAACCATCCGGATACCTCGGTAAGCACTCGACTTCCGAACATAGCTTAATTAAATATCCAGTGATAAGGCACCGAGAAAACCATCTTTTTCCAGGGCTGGACGAAGAAGGCGGAGCAAATTAGGTGTTCGGCTCCCCTTCCCGAAGACTTAGCTAGTCCTGTGCTGACAAGGATGCTGGTCCCGGCACCATTCCAGGTGCCAGTGAAAAGGACAACGAGGAGATCAGCAAGGCCAAAGGTGGCCTCCATTCCGATGGCACACCAAATATTATGTCCGGGGAGACTAAGGTTCCCTCTTCCAAAGATAAAAGAGAAAGAGAAGCTGGCATCCTTTCTCCCCATGTTAAGGAAAGGGCCGCCTCCGAAGTGATGTAGGGTGTAACCCTATGTGGCCTACCTTTCACGACAAGAGCGGATCCCCCGAAGAACACGAAGAACATGAGGGGGAAAACAAGGGGAATCACAAGCGGAAACAGGAGAGAATCACTCAAACCAACAAGAACGATCACACATGTGCTAGATCCATGAACACAACACTACTAGGAAAAGGGCTACAGATAGGATTGATACTAATGGCGCACCAGAGAAGTAGTGCGCCACTACTATATACTAATGGCGCACCTGTTGGTGATGCGCCATTAGTGTGGAAGACACTAATGGTGCACCAGAAACAGGGTGCGCCACTAGTATTAATTTTTTTCCATTTTTCCATACATACTAATGGCGCATCAGGTCGACAATGCGCCATTACTAGTTCTAACTAGTAATGGCGCACCAGGCAGAGAGTGCGCCATTACTGTAATTTTTTTCTTATTCTTTTTTTTGCAAAACTACTAATGGCGCACCGTTTCACAGTGCGCCATTACTAGTTTAAACTAGTAATGACGCACTATTACACGGTGCGCCATTAGTATATATATTTATATTTTTTACTTTTTTGCAAAACTTCTAATGACGCACCACCTGGAGGTGCGCCATTAGTAACCAGGGTTACTAATGGCGCATTTCCTTCATTCCCTCCACCTCCTTCTCCAAGCTTTCGGCTGCCTCCTCCTCCTCACCTCATTTCCACCATAGATTCACCAAAATTAAGTGGTGAAATTACCTTTTTTTGATAGGTAAGTAAGGGGAAAGCTATCTTCATGATGTAGATCTACTTTTTTTCTCCCTAGCTCGCTCCAACAACATGCACATGCACTTTTTGTGGCCTAGCTAGATCTATGTATGTTTGTGGTGTTGCATGTGTTTGTGGTGTTGCATATATGTTTGTGTTTGAAGGTACCGGTATTTGAAATGCGATAGTTTCCAATATTTTGCCGGAATGTTTTGATTCATTTCTGTTTCGGTGAGAATTTTGGCACTATGCATTCTTTTTGGTCCTATTTTTAGGGAAGGTCATGCCAAATTTTTTCTTGGTTCTAAAATATCGTTTTGCTCTACCCCGCAGGCGACCATGGTCCGCACGATGACTGAAGGCATCGTGAATAGGTTTTTGAGCTCCACGAAGGCCGAGATGCTTCAAAAGAACGAGACGGAGATAAGATGTCCGTGTCGAAGATGCAAGCTGAAGAGCCTTATTGCGGACCCAGATTTCGGGCAGGTGCGGGACCACCTGCTCTTGCGTGGTTTCATGGATGGCTATCGGTGGCAAGGTGATGAAGATGACTATGAAGTCGTCCATGGCCGGGGCCGGGCAAGAAATGAGGAAGGGCAACAAGACAAGTACCACCGCGGCGAGGGCGGGCGAGAAGACGAAGAATCTCCAGGACATGAACACGACGGTGATGTTGTACACAGTCATCATGTAGAAGATGTCGTACATGATGATGAGGAAGATCAAGATGAAGGGCATGATCATGAAGATGAAGATGCCGGAGCAGACGATGATGGAGGCTGGGTGCAGGACCCTCATATTCAAGAGCTGCTTCTCAAGCAGACGGATAAAGCCAAGTTGGATCAACTGGAGATAGACGCGGTTACTCCATTGTATGAAGGATGCAGGCCCGAGGATACCTACCTGAAAGTAATGCTCATGGCTCTGGAGATGAAGGTAAAACACAAAATGACGGATGCATGCTTCGACGAGAACATGTCATTCTGGCACGAACGTCTTCCCAAGGGGAACAAGTGCCCGACCAGTTTTGAGGAGGCGAAGAAAATCGTGTGTCCTCTGGATTTACCGCACGTGAAATACCATGTGTGCATGAACAATTGTATCATTTATCGGGACGAGCACGCGGAGTCTACCATATGTCCGGTGTGCAGCGTCACTCGATACAAGAAGAGGAAGAAAGATCCTCGAAAATCGGTGTGGTACTTTCCGATCACTCCTCATCTGCAGCGGTATTTTGCGGACCCTAAGGTAGCAAAGCTCCTGCGTTGGCACGCGGATAGGGAGGAGAAGAAGCGGGAAGATGACGGAAATGATCCGGAGATAAATAAAAAAGACAAGATGCTGAGTCACCCTAAGGATGCGAGCCAGTGGCAAGCGTTGAACTTCGAATACCCAGAATTTGGGAAGGATCCAAGGAACATCGTGCTGGGCGCGAGCACCGATGGAGTCAATCCGTTTGGTAGCCAGAGAAGCACACATAGCACCTGGCCTGTGTTTGTGTGGATGTACAACCTTCCCCCCTGGTTGTGCATGAAGAGGAAGTACATTCACATGATTATGCTAATTGAAGGGCCAAAACAACCAGGGAATGACATCAATCTGTATCTAGGGCTGCTGAAGGAGGAGCTAGACACGCTGTGGAAAACGCCAGCCAATACGTGGGACGCCATAGAGAAAGAATATTTCCTTATGAGAGCCGCACTGCTCACGACGGTGCACGACTATCTCGGTTACGGATATCTCGCGGGGCAGGTAGTCCACGGATTTTATGGATGCGTAAGGTGCATGGATGACACAATGTATCGCCAGCTAGATAGAGATCCCGGGTCTTCGAAACACCATGTTCATGGGACATCGAAGGTGGCTTCGCGACGATGACCCATGGAGGAAACGCAAGGATCTGTTCGATGGTGAAACCGAACCCCGAAAACGCCCGTGTACGAGGAGCGGCGAGGAAATAGACGAGCTGTTGAAAAATTGGAAAGACTACCCACTGCCGGGAAAGAAGCACAAGGTGCCAGAGCCGGGAAAGAAGCGAAAGGCGCCAAAGCCGCTGCTGAAGGTATGGAAAACGAGGTCTGTTTTCTGGGACTTGCCGTACTGGAAGATCCACCGTGTGCCTCACAGCCTTGATGTCATGCATATCACGAAGAACGTGTGCGAGAGTCTGCTTGGTACCCTGCTCAACATGCCAGAGAGGACCAAAGATGGGCCGAAAGCAAGGGCAGACCTGAAATCAATGGGCATCAGGTAGGAGCTTCATGCCAATGATGATGATGATGATGATGATGATGATGAGGCGAAGCAGGACACAGAATGTCGTCGCAAAGGCAAAAAGGCCAAGAAGACCGGAAATGACCACCCTCCCGCGTGCTTCACTCTAAGTAAGGAGGAGATCGAGCAGTTTTTCACCTACCTCCTAGGAGTAAAACTTCCTTACGGTTACACGGGGAAGATAAGCAGATACCTAGACCCAGCGAAGCAGAAGTTCAGCGGGATGAAGTCTCACGACTGTCACGTGCTGATGACGCAGATACTTCCAGTTGCAATCCGTGGGATCATGGATGCGCACGTCCGTGAAACGCTATTTGGCCTATGCAACTTTTTCGACGTCATCTCTCGGAAGTCGATTGGCGTGAGGCAACTCAGAAGGCTACAGGAAGAGATTGTGGTGATACTATGCGAGCTTGAGATGTACTTCCCGCCCGCATTCTTCGACGTTATGGTGCATCTGCTGGTCCATATCGTGGAGGATATCATCCAACTCGGGCCGACGTTCCTGCACAGCATGATGCCGTTCGAAAGGATGAACGGTGTCATCAAAGGATACGTTCGCAACATGTCACGTCCAAAGGGAAGTATAGCCAGGGGCTTTCTGACCGAAGAGTGCATCTCCTACTGCACGAATTATCTAGGGATCGAGAACCCCGTTGGTCTACCCGTTAACAGGCACCTCCGCAGGCTCGCTGGATGGGGTCACCGTGAGGGTCGCCGCAAAATGCATGTCAACTTCGAGGGTCGACTCGCCGACTTTGAAAGAGCAAACCTAGTCACGCTACAACACATAGACGTGGTCGATCCTTGGGTGGTAGAGCACAAAACCTTTATTGAGAGGACGTACAATGACCGAGGCCAACAGAGGACGGACGGAGATATACTCAAAGAGCACAACTCATGTTTCACGCGTTGGTTCAAGCAGAAGCTTCTGTCGTACCCTTTACATGAGGATTCTTCCGCGGAAGAACAACTCATATTCACCTTGTCACAGGGCGCCGAGCACAACCTGATGACCTATGAGGCATACGATATCAACGGCTACACATTCTACACCGAGGACAAGGACATGAAGAGTGATGATTATCAGAACTCCGGGGTAACAATGGAATCCTACACCGGCAACGACAAGGACAGATACTACGGAAGGATCGAGGAGATCTGGGAGCTGAGCTACGCTGGAGAGAAGGTCCCGATGTTCCGTGTCAGATGGGCCAAGAGCGTCCTAAAAGAAGACCGGTATTTCACCACCATGGTTATACCCGAAGCCAAATCCAAGACCGCGGGCGCAAACGTCACCGCGAAAAATGAGCCATGGGTACTGGCTTCCCAAGTGGACCAATGCTTCTTCATTACCGACCCGTCAAAGCCCAGTCGTGTTGTCGTGAGGAGAGGCAAAAGGAAGATCATTGGAATCGATGGAGTAGCCAATGAGCAAGACTTCGACAAGTACGGCGACCCGAAGATCGAACATGACAACGAAGATGAAGTAGCAGCACACACCATAAGAAGAAGCAGGACCACCCTACCTAAAGGACATCCGTTCCACAAAAGAACTCCATTTGCGAAAAAGAAGGGCAAGAAGATTGTGAACAAATAGCTAGCTAAGGTCGATTGTATTTAAATCGTAGTCTTCATTTCTCGATTGTATTTCATGGGCACTTTTTGATATCATGAATATTTTTAAATTTCATGGGCACTTTTTGAATTCATGAGGACACTTGATCTCGATCCCCCTCTATCTCGATCTCGATTCCCCCTCCATCTCGATCTCGATCCCACCCGCACCCTCCCCCGCTAGCTAGCTCCACCGCCGCCGACGACCCACCGCAACCCTCCCCCGCTCCACCGCCACCGACGAGCACCCGCCCCCCCGCACCCCTGGGGGGTTATTACTGTTTTT